>NC_048222.1:60696392-60783558 GCF_002007445.2 Ailuropoda melanoleuca
ACACTGTTTTCCAGAGTGGCTGTACCAACTTGCATTCCCACCAACAATGTAGGAGGGATCCCCTTTCTATAGGAGATGACTCTTGATGGTACCTTGGCTTTCTTAGCTCTTCCCAAATTTGGAGGTTTTGATTTGCTGTTGCTGTGAAACCAGCTTTCCTGACCCCCTCTTATTTCCCTAGGTTGAAACAGCAGCTACGAGGGTCCACACTACTACCATCCCTGCCCTGTGGCTGAAGGAGCAGGTGTGTTTCCTTCTGAAGCTTATGCTGCAGCAGTGTGGGACCCAGTATGAACTGGGGAAGCTTTTACAGCTCTTTGTTGGAATAGAAGATCTCTTCTCTGATGGTAAGACAGTCCTTGCAGTTAAGTTGTTGTTAAGAAATTAGCTTCCTTAATCTTGAAAATATTTTAGAAGGGCATTCAGGAAATAAAGATGCATATGATATATAACATTACATTTACAGTCCCTAATGAGGTATGAAGAAGAGGTTGCAGGAAACTTCAGTCTTGCTTAAAGCATTCAAAACATGGCACAACAGGGTATAACCTAAGTAATAACGCCTGTCTGCTCCTTCTGCGGACTGTCAACTGCGTTTCCCCCTGGCTAGTCTCCACCCTGTCACTGTCATTCTTTTTTCTGACATGTAGCCTTACTATGTCATCATTGTTCAGGGGTCACAGACTCTGTTTCAGGAATGACCAATCCATTTTGAAGGTTTCAGAGACAAATGACTTATTTTTTGCAGATTCCTCCAGACACTGGCAGTCTCTAAGGTTGTTGCTGATCGGGTGAAACCAGTTATTGCCTTACCTTCTTTTCTACTTGATAATTTCAAGTTTTCATTGCATAATTATGTTGTTGTTTTATACTAGATTCTGACGTTTTCACTACTAGGGTTACTCACAGATACTCCCCTGGAGAGCTCATATCAGCACAGAACAGTGCCTGAATGCTGGGCCCATTGCCTGTGGTGCAGGCTGTCAGGGCTGAAGATAGGAAACAAAGAGGGGTGTTTCCAAAATGCAGTGTCTGTAAGAGGGGACTTGTCCATTACTCTGTAGACCAAATAGTATGTCCTTTTAACATATGGGTGTTTTCATTGATCTGTAGTAATTTTATTTTTTTTTCAGAAATGAACTTCCTGTTTTCTTGCCACAGTTACTGTATCCTTGAAAAATTACAAGGATTGTCTGTATTGTTAACCGTTATGCTGCTTTTATTAACGTAATTTTATGTTCTGTGTGCGTATAACACGCATGTGCCTAGAGAAAAGAAATTGTTTTTCTAAAAACCTAGGTTTTATATGCTGTCAACAAAGAAACCCAGCATCCCCCTACTGGTGGTCCCCAGAACTACCTAAATCAGACCACAGCCCAGCAGGTGCCGTTGGGAATAGGCTCCTACAGAATGTTTTTCATGCCCCTCCTTGGTTTCGGCTCAGGGCGTGATCTCAGGATCATGGCATTGAGCCCCATATCGGGCTCTGTGCTCAGCGCAGAGTCTGTTCTAGACTCTTTCTGCCCCTCAGCCTTGTTCCATGCTCTCTCTCTCTCTCTCAAATTAATAAATTAAAAAAAAAAAAAAAAAAAAAAAAGGAACAACAACAAGAGCTCAGCTGGGTCCCTGGTTTAAGTAGTTGTCCAGAGGAGCAAGTGATGCTCCATTCTGAATACGACGTGCTCCGTTGAGAGATCTGGATATCGGCCAACCGCGCTTGGAGCTGTCCTCCCGGTTCTGTGTCTTATTCCACATCATGTCTGCACTGAATGAGCAAGTGAACAAGCATAAAAACAAATTTGTTCAAGGTTGGAGAAAAATCCAGAAAGCGTTGGGATTGGCCTGAATGAATGCCTAGATCTTCCCAAGGTTGACTGAGTTGGTACTAACTACATGGCAGGCCACCGACCTCTGCCCTGTGCATAAAGCCAGCTGTGTAGATTGAGGCCCTCTGCAAATCTTGAACAGTTCTTCCTGTGTAGGAGATGGCTTATGGTTTCATCTGCTAGCCAGATGGAGTAGAAAAATAGGTTTTTGTGTTTTCTTTAATCACATTATTGTGTTAAACATACATACTTACCTCTGATGGCAGCATGTTACTGATTAAATGTTTTATACCCTCTTCTCTTTGGCACAGGTCCAGATGTGAAGAAGCTCTGTGCCCTTAGCCAAATTTTAAAGGACACGTCCATAGCCATTAATCATGCAGTTATTACCAGCTACAGCCTTGAAAATTTTCAGCATGAATGTAAATCTATTTTGGAAAAACTGGAGACAGCGGGACAGTTTGCTTTGGCCAGAAGAGTAGCAGAATTGGCAGAACTACCCGCGGACAGCTTGGTTATTGAAGAGGTATCATTAGTCTTTTAAGTAATTTGAAATCTTAGCTTTTTGAACTAGCGTTAAACAGAACCGAATGAGCTATGTGATTTATAGGAGAAGAGGCTTTTTTACTTTTGATACACACATTACTTCCAGAGATGGGTGAGCCCTGGGATGCCCATTAGTGTCGAATGTGTGCTTGAAACCATGGTTAGCTTACAGGCTGTGCTACAACTCTCGTGCTTGGAATAGAACTAAATATAGGATGGCTTCGTCTTGAGCCCCCTTCAATTAGATCAATTTAGAATCGACTTTCATGTTTAACTGTCCAGATGAAATATCCAGGATCATCTGTAGCCATGTCTCATGTCCTCTGACCTGATTTGGCTTTAACAAGTATGGCATACTTAGGGAACATGAGCACTTATGATACTTCTTTATCCAGGAAAGGCTAAAAAGTGTTCTGTTAAATTTCACAGGTAACACAGGAAATGCAGACCTTAAAACACATTGACCAGTGGTCCCTGAAACAAGCAAGAATTGACTTCTGGAAAAAATGTCATGAGAATTTTAAGAAAAATGCCATTGCAAGCAGAGCAGCTTCTTCCTTCTTCTCAGCTCAGGCTGGGGAGGTGCCCGAGCCCCCAGCCGAGGGGGGCCGGCACGGCGTCGGGGAGCGCCAGCTGCTGCTCGCGCTGGCGGCGCACTGGCTTGCTCAGGAGGACCTGGGGCCTGTGGACGAACTGGAGGAGCTGGAGAAGCAGATCTGGCTTTGCCGCATCGCCCAGCACACCCTCAGAGGAAAGCAGGAGGAAACAGAGACCGGGTTTTCTCCACACGTCTCAACTAGTGGGGAACTTTCCTTTGATAGTGTAGCCAGTAAGTTTTCACTCTCCATGTTGGCTGCTCTGAACACATCCAGATACTTAGAACTTAATGGCCTTCCATCCAAAGAGACTTGTGAGAACAGACTGGATGGAAAGGAGCAGGAGTCACTGAACTTTCTGATTGGGCGCCTATTGGATGACGGCTGTGTGCATGAAGCAAGTAGGGTGTGTCGGTATTTTCGTTTCTATAACCAAGATGTCGCCTTGGTTTTGCACTGCCGAGCATTGGCCTCAGGGGAAGCTAGTGTGGATGACCTGCACCCAGAGATCCGTGCTCTCCTGCAAGGTGCTGAGCGGCTTGAGGAAGAAGAACCTGGCATTCCACTAAGGAAAGTCCAAAGCAGTAAGTGAAGGAGATCAAACTGCCCTGAGTCCTGAACAGAGCTGTTGGCACTCTTTCCTGGAAAGAAAGGGTCCCTTTTGGCATCCTAGCTATACAAGTCAAGGGTAATCCGTAAACTAGGTAATGAACCAGTCAATAAAATAGGAACTTAAGTCTAACTAGCTCTATTTCGAAGTTAGAGGGAATCTATTTGACTTGTAGCTAGTTCCCTGAAATTTATTCTATACCAATAATCATCTTTCCAATTGTACATTGATAGTATATAAAAATATGCTGATTTTTGTGTTAATCTTTCATCCTGTGACCTTGCTAAACTTGCTTATCCTAGGGGTTTTCTTATAGATTCCTCTGGATTTTCTACAGACAATATTGTCTGTGAATAGAGATGGTTTTGTGTCTTTCTTTCCAATCTGAGTGCCTGTTATGGCAGCATATGGTATACATACACACACCACATCTTCCTTATCCATTCATCTACAAACGGTCACTTGGGTTGGTTCCATATCCTGATTATTGTAAATAATGCTGCAGTAAACGTAGGAGTACATATATCTTCTTGAATTGGTGTTTTTGTATTCTTTGAGTAAATACCCAGTAGTGGGATTACTGGATCATAGGGTCAGTCTGTTTTTATTTTTTTGAGGAACCTCCATACTGTCTTCCTCAGTGGCCACACCAGCTTGCATTCCCACCAGGAGTGCACAAGTGTTCCTTTTCCTCACCAACACATATTATTTTCTTGTGTTTTTGATTTTAGCCATTCTGACAGGTGTAAAGTGACATCTCATTGTGGTTTTGATGTGCATTTCCCTGATGATGCGTGATGTTGAGCATCTTTTCGTGTGTCTATTGGCCATCTGGATGTCTTTGGAAAACATGTCTGTTCGTGTCTTATATTTTTTAGTTGGATTATTTGTGGTTTTTTGGTGTTGAATTATAGAAGTTCTTTATATATTTTGGAGATTAACCCCTTATCAGATATGTATTTCCAAATACCCTCTCCCATTCAGTAGGCTGTCTTTTGTTGATGGTTTCATTTGCTGCGTAAAAGCTTCTAATTTTGGTGTAGTCTCAATAGTTTAATTTTGCTTTTTCTCCCTTGCCTGAGGAGACATATGTAGAAAAATGTTTCTACAGCTGATGTCAGAGAGATTACTGCCTGTGTTTTCTTTTAGGAATTTTATGGTTTCAGGTCTTACATTTAGGTCTTTAATCAATTGTGAATTTATTTTTGTGTGTAGTGTAAGAAACGGTCCAGTTTCATTTTTATGCATGTAGCTGCCCAGTTTTCCCAGCACCATTTGTTGAAGAGACTGCCTTTGAAAGCATTCAGTCTTTCATAGTTAAGTATAATATTTGCTCTAGGTTTTTTGGAGATAGGTTTTGTCATGTTAAGGAAGTTCCCTTCTAGTCCTAGTTTGTGAGAGTTTTTTACCATGAATCAGTGTTGAATTTTGTCATTTTTTTCCTGCGTCCATTGATGTGATCATGTGGGTTTTTTTCTTTAGACCATTAATTGATTACATTAGGTAGATTATATTAATTGATTTTTAAAATATTAAACCAGCTTTGCCTTCCCAAGATAAATCCCACTTGGTCATAGTGCATTATTCTTTTAGATACATTACTATAATCAGTGCTCTACTTTGAAATTTTTTACATTTATGTTCATGAGGAATATTGACCTGTACTTTCTTTGTACTGTCTTTGTCTGGTTTATGTATCTGTGTAATGCTGGTTTCATGAGTTGGAAAGCACTCTTTCCTCTTCTTTTTTTTTTTTTTCCTTTGGAAGACATTGTAATGGAATTTGTGTTATTTCCTCTTCAGATGTTCAGTAGAATTAGTAGTAAAACCATCTGACCCTGGAGATTTATGTTTTGTAAGACTTTACAAATTGAATTTATTTCTTAGTTACACAACTAATCAGTTTATCTTTTTCATCTTTGAAGAGATTTGGTAGTTTGTGGTTATTAAGGAAACATTTTTTCCTGCCTTTTGGGATATATGAACATTTTTTTAGTCTTCCATTTTAATTTATTCTGATTTTGACTATATATCTTTGCATAGTTTTTTCATTGGTTGCTTTATGGATTACATTAAACATTCATAACTTTTTACAGCCTACTTAAAATCAATATTTTACTACCTCAACTGGAATGTAGAAACCTTACTTCTTTTCCTTTATGTCCTACTTTTTTTTTTTTTTTTGAGAGAGAGCGAGCGACCACATGCACAAGCTGTGGGGGGTGGGGGCAGAGGAAGAGGGAGAGAATCTCAAGCAGACTCTGAGCCGAGCAGGGGGGAGCCTGACGGAGGGCTTGATCTCACAACTCTGAGATCATGATCTGAGCTGAAACTAAGAGTCCACCACTTAGCCAACTGGGCCACCTAGGCATCCCTGCTTGTCTTATCATATTACATCTATATAACATTGAACACCCCATCAAACAATGCTAGGATTTTTACATTCAACCAAAACCCATATTTTAAAAAACTCAAGAGGGAGGAGAATAATTATATTTGCTCAGATATTTGCCGTTTTTTTGCTCTCCCTTCATTCCTGATGTTCCAAGTTTCCTTCTAGATTCTTTTCCCTTGAAGGACTTCCTTTAGTGATTCTGTTAGAGTTGTCTACTAGAGACACGTTCTTTTAGTTTTTCTTCATCGTTTTTATTCATCTGACAATGCCTATTTCACCTTCATTCGTGGAGGGTGATTTTGCTGAATATAGAAAATTCGTTATTTTCTTTCACTGCTTAAAAAATGATGTACAACTTCCTTTTGATCTCCATGGTATCTGGTGAATAATCTGCAGTCATTTGAATCATCATTCCCCTATTGATAATGCATTTTTCTCTGGCTGCTTTCAAGATTTTTTTTTTTAAAGATTTTATTTTTATTTATTCGACGGAGATAGAGACAGCCAGAGAGAGAGGGAACACAAGCAGGGGGAGTGGGAGAGGAAGAAGCAGGCTCACAGCGGAGGAGCCTGATGTGGGGCTCGATCCCATAACGCCAGGATCACGCCCTGAGCCAAAGGCAGACGCTTAACCGCTGTGCCACCCAGGCGCCCCAAGATTTTTTTTCTATCTTTAGTCTTCAGCAGTTTGATTATACATGACAGGCATGTATTTCTTTGGGTTTATCCTGTTTGGGGTTCACTGAACGTTTCTGAATGTTTAGGTGTATGTATTTCACCAAATTTAAGTAGTTGTCAGACACTATGTTTTCAAATACTTTTTTAGCGCCATACTCGTAGTCCTCTCCTTCTGGGATTCCAGTGACACAAATCATAGAACTTCTGTTACTGTCTCACAAGTCCTTTAGACTTTATTCCTTTTTTTTCCCCCCAACCTTTTTTCTCTTTGTTGTTCAGATTGGATTTTTTTTATTTTCAGATTGGATAATTTCTGCTTGTCCATCTTCAATTTCAGTGACTCTTTCCTCTGGTATTTGCATGCTGCTATTGAGTTTATTTCTGTGACTTGAAAATTTCAGTTATTTTTCACTTCCAAAATTTCCATTTTATTCTTCTTTAAGCCTTCTGTTTCTTTGAGACTTTTTTTTTCAGTTTGTTTCAAGAACATTTATAATTGTTCATTGTAACAATTTGTATAATAGCTACTTTAAACTATCAGGTAATTTCAACATTTATGTCATTTTAGTACTAGGTGTCATCTGTTTGTTGTCTTTTCTCCTATGAATTGAGATTTTCCTGCAATTTTGTATGCTGAGGAATTTTGAGTTGCCTCCTGGACATTTTGAATAGTATGTTACGAGACTCTGGGTCTTGTTTAAATCTTATGAGGAATGCTGATTTTTTTTAATTTTTTAAATTTTTTTTTAGCAGACAGTTAACCTGGTTAGGTTTGGGCTCTAAGTTCCAACCCACTTTCTGTAGGCTGTGGTTCTATCATCAGTTCGGTTTTCAAATCCTTTGTGGTGCCGTTGGGATCCGTGGTGCGTGTGTGCAACATGCTGTGGTCAGTCTGCAGCCTGGGTAGTAAGTAGTCTGTGAACTTCAGTCCTCAGGGTCTGGCTACGCTGACTAGGAGCAGATCTGTATATGCAAAGCCCAGGAGTGAGCCCTTGAGTTTATAAAACAACTTTATTGTGTGGCTTTCTGAATCTCTCTCCCAAGTATTTTCCGGCTCCTTGAGGCTTTTCTTTCAATCTTCTGGCCCAAGGCTGGAGTTTTAGCTCCCCCATTCCGTCAGCACGTCCCTGACCACGCCTGCGTCAGCAGACAGCAGGATAACGCAAAAGGAAACGAGGGTTCACTGCATCGTCTTGGGACCAGAACACCTCGAATCTAAAAATAAGCCTCCGCTGTGAGTGTGGCATCTTAGCAGCGGCTGCCGCGGCCCCTGCCAGCACAGCCCCGGGGCTGCGTAGGAGCTGAGGTGAGAGAGAAGGGGCATCAGGAGCTCCCGTTCCTGCTCCGTGCGCCCGTGTGAAAGGTCTTCTCCGGGCGTGCGTGCCCTCTCTGTCGGTCTTCGTGCTTCGTTTAGGGCTTCAGGCAGCATTACATTCAGGCTAGAGGTTAAGTGGGGACAAGATGGTGACTTGTGTCATTCAGTGCTGCCTGCCGTGTGCCGGGTTTTACACGAGTTCTGTGGGTGAGACGGGGTAGAGTGAGCGGCTTGCCTGCCCTACAGCTGGAACCCCAGTGGAGGATTTTAAGCAGGGAATTACATGGTCTGAGTTGCTACTTAACGTTTTTGTCTTTAAAGCGTATTTTTTAATGTGTAATATCTTAAATGCAAAAGTATTACATGCCTAGTGTAACAGATCACAGTACGGAAGTGCATGAAGTTTGAAGTGAAAGCCACTTACCCAGGTGACACCACCCCCACCAAGCTGCCCAGAATAACGTCTTTTACTCGCCTGGTACGCATTGTTTTCTCTGTGTGGGTTTACACTTGTACATGCGCACATACACCCCATTTATTTTTTACAAAAATAAAGTTATATCCTTGTTATACATTTTGTCCTGTAAGCACACATATATTGACCTCATTCTTTTTAATGGCTGCAGAGTATTCTGTACAGATGGACTATTTAATGCTGTATTGATACACACTTATAATTTTACTTAAAATCTTATTATTTAACAGTATTTTATTGATACATAAATTCTTCAGTTTTGTTTTATTAGGAACAGTGTGATCTAAATACTCTTTCCTACTTTTTTTTTTTCCTAGTAGAAACCCTTTCTCAAATTAAGACCATTTTCTTCTATTTACAGATAAGAGCTTTTTCGTTTCATTTTTAAAATCAGGAATGGATTTTAATTTTTTTTATTGTGCCTTTCAGGCCTCTTTCCAGACGAGCCTTGGTTTTTGTGATTTGCATTTCGGAAAGATTCTCCTGAGTCTGTGGGAGATTGATGTGGGGGAGGGGAGGCTGGCAGCGGGAGCCTCTCAGACGTAGGGTCACAAACACTGTAACGAAGGCCGTGACCGGGGACATGTTTTGGAGACACAGTCAGCTAGACCTGGTGACTTATGTGATATGAAAGGAAAGGGGGAGGGCGTATGGAAGAGAGTTCAGCAGACATCTTTGGTTGATGATCTAGAGTGTTCATTAGGTGGCTTGGGGTCTTCTGTAGTTTGTGAGGCCTTTGAAGTATCCTAGGCTGGGATTTCCTGGAAAATGGCAATGAAATAAGTTTAAGTGGGCTGTGGGCCCAGTCAGAAGTGGTCCCAGACCCAGGGGGAATCATGGGGGTGCAATGGAGGAAGCCGTGAGCAGAGAGGTAGTGTCATAGGGGGCTGGAGAGAGGCCTTTACTTGCCAGCTTAAAGTCCCCCTCAGACCTGTATCTGCTTCCAGCTTCAAGTTTGGATAGTCAGTCATTTGTGATGCTGCCCCCCAATGATGAAGTGGTGACTAATCTGGAAACTCTGACGAGCAGATGCCTTCATGGGAAGAACTACTGCCGACAGGTCCTGTGTCTGTATGAACTTGCCAAGGTATGTGCCCAAGGGTGAGGCCCCAGGGGAAGCTGGGGCAGGGTGCAGGAAGCGGGAAGTTGGAGGTAGATTTTAGATACTGCCAAGTTGGCCCTTCACATGATAATCATGATGTGGGAGCAGATCACTCACCAGGACGTTGGCCCCTGTAAATGCATCCCTAGGAATACTGGGGAGGATGCCAGGCCAAGTGCCGGGCCTTTTGAGCCCTGGCTGTGGCCCAGCCAACCAGAAGCGAGGGCAGGACATTTCACACCTCTGGGTTCCTGGTTCTCTATACATGACATAACCCTGAAGGTCCCTTCTGGCCCTAATATCTTAGTTAGCTTCAAGATTGTTGGGGGATTTCCATGGGGCAGAGCCCAAAATAAGTTGTAAAAGAAAATAAAATGGAATGTGATGACTGTAAAGACAGAAACCAGAGCAGCCAGGAATCATTTGTGACTTTGTGCTGATTGAGGGGCAAAAATAATAGACTCTAAGAAGCAGAGGAGCACAGGAGAAATCACGCCAAGCACTAAGGCCCTTTGGAAGGGCTTCTCTGGAGATGGAGGGTTTGCTGCTGCCGTGGCAACAGGAGAGGAGGGGCTCTTGCATTTTTATTCAACCTTCTTACATTTCATAACATTTAAAAAGCTCAGTGTTCAACAAGATGTAAGTCACCTGATGACTTCTGAAGACAAGCCTTTCTCTTGCTTGGATTCAGCTCATTGGTGAAGTGAAAGAAAGGGCTAGAAAGAGGTGCTTTCTGCTTCTAAGGTTCCTGCTCGCGGTGAGGGATCTTTCAGCTCAGCGAACAGTGGAGTCCGTGCACATGGGCTTTCAGAAAGGGCTGCCTTTTCCTAGCTTTTCCTGGCTGCTCCCAGGAGCTTTGACCGACTTCGCCTTCCTCCCAGGAGTTGGGCTGTTCCTACACAGACGTGGCTGCTCAGGACGGTGAGGCCATGCTCCGGGCAATCTTGGCTTCTCAGCAGCCTGACCGATGCAAGCGCGCCCAGGCTTTTATCAGCACCCAGGGCCTCGAGCCAGACACGGTGGCTGAACTTGTGGCTGAAGAGGTGACCCGGGAGCTGCTGACCCCATCGGAGGGAACAGGTGCCATACCCTGCAGGGCTCCCCAGCCTCTCAGACCACATTCTCAAGTTCCCAGCAGTAAGGATTGGGGTGTCATGCTCCTGTTGCATCCGGCACGCTGCCCTGTGGCGTTGCCAGGTTGCACTTGTTGGGAGAACAAGTGGCATTTATGTTGTTATTGCTTTTCATTTATTCTACGATTATGCTTAGAGTAGCCGTGCCTTTCTCTGAGCTGGTGAATTCCTGCTGACCAGTGAGATGACCACTAGGCCGAGGAATGTGAGCTTAGCAGAGCCGAGAGCTGCCCCGGGGGCTCCTTCGGCACCCCCTTCCGGCGCCCGGGCGTGGGCAAAGTGGGCCTCCTCGCCGGGGACTCTGACCTTGCTCTCAGCTCACAAGGGTAAAGCCTCACCTTTCTCCAATCTTTCTCTACGTACAGGACAGAAGCAGATGTTCACCCCAGCAGAGGAAAGCCAGACATTTCTTCAGCTGACTACTCTGTGTCAAGACCGCACGTTGGTAGGCATGAAGTTGTTGGACAAGATTTCCTCCGTTCCCCACGGGGAACTGTCTTGCAGTAAGTTCTTGGTCATTTTCTTACGTATTTTGGGCCCAAGGTGTCCAAGAACTCTCCTGGCCTTAGCCTTTCCAAAACTCTGTTTGGATCCTTGTTCCTGCCCTGGATCCCTACCCCTCCAGCATGGTTTATAAGTTCTTGGTAGAGAGCCATCAGTTCGTTCAAGAAGATGTAGGAAACATATATGGAAAAGAAGCCCCAACTGTAAAATCGTGCAAGCAGCCAACCTGGTAACATTTGGCAGTTAGCTTCCTCTTCCTCTTCCATTACCCCGCAAAGTGGAGATCACTGTCCCCATTTTAGAAGGAAACTGAAGCTTAGAGAAGTTGATTAACTTGGAGCTGTTATGTGGCAGAGGTGTTACTGGAACCCAGACTGTGTGACTTCAAAGCCTCTGGCTTCCCACAATACCTAGTTCATTTTAGGCATTCAGTAGTATGCGTCCCTCTCTTCTTCTTCTGTTTAAGCCTGTAGGCTTCTGTTTTTCCAAAATGGCATTATCCTGTGTATACTGTTTATAATTACGTTACAAACATGCTGTCATTTACATCTTTCCGTGGCAGTATTCTGTATCATTCTTACTGAGTACACAGTATTTCTCATAGAATTAAAAATTTTTATACCCTAATTTGAGACCTTTAGATGGCTTCGTTTTCTGCTGTTTCAAACACTGTGACAGACATCCTTACAGGCAAGTTTATATGCCCATCCGTGATTATTTCCCTAAGATAAATTCCTGACTCAAGAGTATACCCATTTTTAAAGTTTTATATTTATATTGCCAAATTCTGCTCCAAGGCCGGTGAGGTCAAGGATCTCAGAGGACTGGTGGGGAGCCTTCTGCAGACAGGCTGGCTGTATAGGCCTCTTCACCCTCCTGCCCGGGTTCACAATCCTGTCTTACCACTGCCTTACCTACCCAGCCACGGAGCTGCTGATCCTGGCCCATCACTGCTTCACACTGACATGCCACATGGAGGGCATCATCCGAGTCCTGCAAGCTGCCCGACTGCTCACGGACAAACACTTGGCCCCCAATGAGGAGTACGGGCTGATGGTACGTAACCCCCTGATTCCCTACCCTCCATTCTGAGGAAAGTTTTGAGAGAAGAGATAGGCTGGTGGCCAGTTCAGAGCCGAGGAGGTCTTCGGGAATTGGCCCATCTGGATACCACTCCCTGCAGCTCAGCCCTCTGCTCCAGCTTGTGACTGCTGTCGGAATCAGAGACTGCGCCAAAGTTGCAGACCTCAGGAGGACCCCTGCCTCGCTCCAGGGCTGGCCCACCCCCTTGCCAGGGCAGTTGGTTTTTCTGGAGGGCTAAGTCAGCTGTATTTCCCCCCAAACAAGGTTCATTGTTATCTCTAAATTGAAATGAGCTGACGACTTGCCCCTGGTGGCTGAGCAAGCCACTGGGCAGCTGAATGAGGAGCGGTGGGAAGAGGAAGAGCGCCTGCCCACGATGGCACGTCGGCACTTACAGTCACGCTTACACCCAACAGAGGAGGCCACAGCCCCGGAGTCCCAGTTACCAGCCTTTCTGAATCCTCCAGATGATGCCCCCTGTTGGGTCCATGGGAGGGAGGGGGTCCATGGGGGAGAATGGCAGCCTGGCATTAGCCCTTCTTTTTTTTTTTTTTTTTTTAAAGATTTTTTTTATTTATTCGACAGAGATAGAGACAGCCAGCGAGAGAGGGAACACAAGCAGGGGGAGTGGGAGAGGAAGAAGCAGGCTCATAGCGGAAGAGCCTGACGTGGGGCTCGATCCCATAACGCCCGGGATCACGCCCTGAGCCGAAGGCAGACGCTCAACCGCTGTGCCACCCAGGCACCCCTGGCATTAGCCCTTCTGCCCCCTGGAGCTTGGCATCTCGAAGCCACCAGACAGGAGGGTGGTGGTGGGCTGGCTCAGGGAATTCCAGCTGACGCGGGCGGCCCTTGCCCTTTCCAGGTGCGCCTCCTGACTGGCATCGGAAGGTACAAGGAGATGACCTACATATTTGACTTGCTGCATAAGCAGCACTACTTTGAAGTGCTGATGAGGAAGAAGTTGGATCCGGTAGGTGTGCGGCATTTTGAGCTCCAGGATGGCATGTACTGTTGACATTTAGGAGTCTCAGACTCTCAGGAATAATCCTCATCAGGGTGGAGCCCTCGGATATGGAGGGAGGGAATTAAAGAACCCCCTAGAACCCGTAGCTTAAGGTTAACTTCAGACCAGGTGGCGGTGATGCCAACAGACGTTAAATAACGAACAAAACGAGTTCGTGCACTTGCACCTCGGCCTGTGTCGCCGGTCTGAATGCCGGCTCTGGCGGGGCAGGAACCCCTTCTGTGAGCTCGGTGGAAGTGAACTCAGCAGCTCAGAAGTGGAGAGGTTTCAGGGGACCACGAGAAAGCCTTCAGAAGTGAATGCCGAGGCCTGGGCCTGGAAGGCTGTGGAGCGATATACGGTGATGACCCGAAGGAGGCTTGAAGGCAAAGGCCAGACTTGCCCGGCTTTCAGGTTGGCTGTCTGTCCTCAGCATGCTGCGTGACACCAGGCATGTCACTTACAGAGCCTCTGTTTCTGAGTCATTCATCTGCCTGATTCATTGCTTCAGCCTCTTGTACCTCTGAAGATTTAAAAATGAAGGCATTTTTGGCTTCTGGGAACTTGGGCTCAGCCCAGCCGGACTAAAAGGACAAAGCAGAAAAAAACTTCCTGGTGCTGGGCTAGTTTCAGGACCAGCCAGTCCCACTGTCAGGAGAAGAGCGAGTTCTGGACCTAGGTACACCCTCAGGATACCTCAGAGGGTTCTTAAGATTGTTTTTGAGGCATTTTTTTTTTTTAAAGATTTTATTTATTTATTTGACAGAGATAGAGACAGCCAGCGAGAGAGGGACCACAAGCAGGGGGAGTGGGAGAGGAAGAAGCAGGCTCATAGCGGAGGAGCCTGATGTGGGGCTCGATCCCATAACGCCGGGATCACGCCCTGAGCTGAAGGCAGACGCTTAACCGCTGTGCCACCCAGGCGCCCCTTGAGGCATTTTTGTTTCTGCATGTAAATATTCTTTTAATAACTTTTCTGATTACAAAAGTAATGCATATTCATCATAAAGACACTTGGAAAACAGCACGCCACAGAAAAAAGCCCTCCGTTGTCTATCGACCGTCTGGAGACAGCCACTGCTAACAGTTTGGTATAGGCCCCTTCTCTGCACAGGTACCCACGTACATACATACATGTTTACATAGTTTTAGCAAAACTTTTATCACATATATAGATATGAAAGAGCCAGGTTTTCTCACTTAATAAGCATGTCATGAATATCTTCCAAATCAACAGTGGTTTTAACGGCTACATGGTATTCTCTTAGCCCTTGTTTTGGACATCTGGATTATTTTTGTTTGCTATTAGATATCTTTGTTTCATGCATCTCAGCCCTTCTGCTTACTTCTTAAGGGATCGAGTCCCGGACGTGGAACTGCTGGAGTAACGCACTTGTGCACATCTTTTAGGTTCTCCCTTCTGATTGGTTTTACCTTTCACGTTCCCACCAAGCAGAGAGGATGTGTCTGTTTTCTTATACTCAGGGTAGCATCAACTTGTCTTCATTTTTGGTTATCTTCTTTTTTGGGCAAGTTTCTAAGGAACTTTCAGAACCAAGGGACTCAGCCTGTCACGCCTGCCTTGCAGTCACTGGTTGACCTCGGTACTGCCTTTTTTTCTTGGGCAGAGCGGCACCCTGAAGACGGCCCTCCTGGACTACATCAAACGCTGCCGCCCCGGGGACAGCGAGAAGCACAACATGATTGCTCTGTGCTTCAGCATGTGTCGGGAGATCGGGGAGAACCACGAGGCAGCTGCCTGCATCCAGCTGAAACTGATCGAGTCTCAGCCCTGGGGTGAGCACAAGTCCCAGCGGTGCCCCCGGGCCGCGGCTGCCAGCCAGCAAAGGTTCTTAGGGCCAAGAAAGGCAAGAGCCCAAGAGGCCAGTATCCACAGCCACTCCGTGGGGCCCCAGCTGAGCAGACGGGAGCCGGAAGGCGATGTGGGAGGCACCTGCCCCGTTTGCGGTCCGTGCGCCTGGGGTGTCATCCGTCTGGAAGCCGTGTGTATGCCGAGGCCGTGCAAGCCTGCCTTGATGTTTCTGAGAACTAGAGGTGGCCTACCAGTGTGTGCGCCCTTCGGGCCCAATAGCCTTTACCCGAGTGAGATGTACCTGCCTCCCTGTGTGAGCGGGGATGTTTCTAGTCCAGCCCACCATCACTGAGTGGGATGGGAGCAGCCTTGGAAAACACATCCAACAGGTTTCCTTTTCTCTCCTACAGAGGACAGTCTCAAGGACGGGCACCATCTGAAGCAGCTGCTGCTGAAAGCCCTGACTCTCATGCTGGATGCGGCGGAGAGTTATGCCAAGGTAACAGCAGAGCCTTATTTCAGCCCGGCCGTAAGGCTTGGTGTCAGCAGTAGGATTTGATCTTGTCCCTGGGCTCTTCCAAGTGAAGGGGCCAACTGGGGGGCAGGAGGGCGGCGTTCAGTTGCTGGCAGGTTCACAGGGAAGATGGCAACAGTCTCCCTGTGCCTCCTCTCCCTTGTGCCTCAGGACTCGTGTGTGCGACAGGCCCTGCACTGTCACCGGCTCACCAAGTTGATAACACTGCAGATTCACTTTCTGAACACGGGCCAGAACACGATGCTCATCAACCTGGGCCGCCACCGGCTCATGGACTGTCTCATTGCTCTACCTCGGTTCTACCAGGTAAGCCGGGAAGGAAAATCTAGCCAGCATCTTCTCTTCCTGCTGTCCCTCTCGTGGGGCCCATAGGTTGAGTGACTTGCTTGAGGTGTCAAGGCTAGTGACAGAATCAGGACAATTCTAAGCTTTTAATAGCTGTCTGATAAACCAAATTGCCTTTCCGTGGCAGTATTTAGTAGCATGTTGTTGGACAGAGGTTGGAGAATGGTGAGGCAGGTGCAGTCTCCTTTCCTCGTGCTGTGAGGCCAGCAGAGAGACAACCTTGCCCCTTAGACAGCTGAGGTCTGGAGAAGACCTGCTGGTGGAGCGAGCATCTCCTAGCCCGTTTCTAGGATGGCGCACCTGGGTTAGCAGAGGGAGTCAGGGCTGGGGAGGCTGGCTGTTAGCCCTTGAATGAGAAATGGTAACCAGGGAATCAGCCCTTTCCCTATTCCTTACACAGTTGAGTTAGTGGGAAAATTTTGTATTTCAGCAGGTTTTGTTAATGCATTGTGAAGATTAAAAACACTGCAAGACATTTGGGGTTTAAGGGCAGAGGAATGTCAAACTAACGCCAAACTTTTCCCCAATCCTAATATATAGATACAACCTTTCAACATAATTGGTGATGCTCACACACATCGTGAACGTACAGTATTAAGCTGTCTTCTAGAACAGCTTGCCTTCAGTTTTACACGAAATGGTGCCTAATGGTATCTTCCCCTCTATCCTTTTAAGGCTTCTATTGTGGCAGAGGCCTATGACTTTGTTCCTGATTGGGCAGAAATCCTCTACCAACAAGTGATTCTTAAAGGAGACTTTAATTACCTGGAAGAATTTAAGCAGCAAAGGTTATTAAGATCTAGTATATTTGAAGAGATTTCCAAAAAGTAAGTATTAAAGTGCTTCTGCTTTGAGATAAGGCATGGGTAAGAATTTGATGGCGAGATACAACATGCCTGTAGCTGCCTGTCTGCTTGAGATGGCAAACAGATGTCAAGAATCCCCAGAAGCAGGAGATCTTTTAACAAATTTATGCAAACAGATGAATGAGAACAGTGTCCTCACAGTGTTTTGTATTTAAAATGGGAGGACAGCTACTCAGCCTGCCTGAGGTACCAAAAACCCTAAACCTCAGGGGCCCCCTTGGGAGTAGTGCATTTACTACAAATAAGGCAAGCATTAAGGTAATATTTTTAATGAAATAATTTCAGTATTATCTAGTACCCCCTAATACTTGTTTTAGGTAATTTCTCAAATTCCAGGATCCTCTCCTAAGTAGCTGTGTCAGAGTGACAGTCCTCACTCCAGATACAGTACCTTAACCTGTACGTTATGTCTGTCTAGATATAAACAACATCAGCCGGCTGACACGGTTGTGAAAAACCTGAAGAAGTTACTCACATATTGTGAAGATGTCTACTTGTACTACAAGCTCGCGTATGAACACAAATTTTATGACATTGTAAACGTGCTGCTGAAGGACCCTCAGACTGGCTGCTGTCTGAAGGACATGCTAGCAGGTTAGGTGGATTCAAACGAGAGGAGGGTGGTTATTGCCAGGATGTCCTCGGTGCCTGTTTTCTTGTACTGAGACGAGGTGCTGACAGGTGTTTGTGATCAGACTAGAGTAATGCGTCGGGGATATTTGTTTTTGAGCTGTAAAACCCCATGACTGACCATAACCAGTCCTCTGTGAATAGTGGGTAAAGAATGAGAGAATTTTCACAAGGGAAATTATTTAAAAGTGTTCATCTGTACCACTTTATATAGGTATTGGTATGAAGACAGAAAGCTCCATCTTCCTGAAGGCTGCTTCTAGTTAGAGATACAATATTGATTAAAGAATTATCTGTGCCTACAGATTCCAGTTTCAAAGGAATTTAATATTATTTACACAGTTAAGGAACAGATACATTTCCATTTGTTAGAAACTGATCTCTATAATAAAATAGATTTTAAATTCATTGTATGTCATTATTACTGCCAAGGAAATCTTAGCCCTTGTCTGCCTTAAACAATCTTTATTTGCTGTAATTATTGCTGTGTAGTCACTGCTTCTGTTAATTCCTCAAATCATTTAGGTGGTCCTGTCTTAGTAGTCTAACAGAACTTTGAGGTTCCTAATTCCTATTTAAGAGAAATTTAAAACATTTTTTGTTCTCTCCCTGCTTTTGATTCTCTGATGGTTTCAAAAAAGACTCCCACAAATGTGGTTAAATTGCTGAAAAGAAAATAGATAATAAAGATCACCCAATCTAGGCTTACAGCCATAACCTGAGTAACAAGCTCAATTATTCCAAATAAATAAGCTCTTCTAGTTACTTAATTAGGCCTGAGTATCTAAACAACCAAATAATTCGCTCAAATAAATAAGAGGAAGGCAGCCCTATACCTTTGTGGCTCTGGGAGGACACTATTCAGGGCCTGGCACATCACTTTCGTCTTAAAGCTGTAACTGCTCGTCAGGCATTAATTAAGCTCTTTAAGTATACAGAGAACTCTAATCCCAAGAGCTGTGTTCTATACGCTCCAAGAATATCTCTTGGGAGTTAACACAAAATTTAAGTCCTCACAATAGTGATTTTATTAAATTAGTTGCTTTATAAAACATTGCAGATGTCATAATTGTTAACATAACAATTTACCAAACTGTAGTCAACTGGTGCAGTTTGCTGAGCATGTTTTATAAAGGGAAGAAAATGCCAAAACCCTGTTAAAGTTGTTCCATTGCAGCCTAGGAGAACAAAGGAGAATTGTTTCTCAGACACTTAAATCAGGGAAATAAAACAGGTAAGAGCTTCCCTCCCCCATCTGAAGCACTCCATCAGCAGAACAGTCTGATAAACAGAAACTAGACAGTCTATGCATTCGAGAGATTCCACAAGTTGTAATGCAGTGCAGTAATGGAGAGGTTTACCTTCTTCAGCTTCAAAGTTGGAGGGTTTTGGTCATTTAATTTAATTTTTAAATATCAAGCTAGTGCTTTTCAGCCGTTGTATCTTCACTCTGAGATAAGCAGTCTTCTTCACAATGTATTTTTTTTAATATCCTCACGCTCAATTTTAAGACAAAGCAATTTTAATACTAGGTGCACACCACATGCCCTTGCCGCAAACTGCTTTTCTTGACAAGTTCAAGGAGGTATGGTTAAGGCTGTATTACTGAATGGTGCTGGTAAATACTACACAATTTTTGTCAGGTTGCAACCTTTGTTTCCAATTCAGTGACTGCTGCTATGGAATCAGATAGCAACAATGACAACATTATTAGGTTTGTTTTTTTTTTTTAAACTATGATTTAGTAGCAACTGAGGTTCCCAATTTTAACCCCTTGGCAGCAAGATCCAAGTTCCCTCATTCGCACATTAGCACCTAAGTGTCAAGGGGTTAAATAACCAGCACAAAAGATACTGCACTTCTGATTGTAGCATTTGGCAGAACTGAAAGGAAAGGAAGTTGTGCTACATGTTGAAGGGATTGTGGGCAACAGAAAGAAGACACCAGGAGAAGAGAAAATGTCACATGAAGTCTTCATAGTCTTGTACGTATCCGCCGTCATAGCCACCATAATCTGCCAGATCGTCTTTCATGGTAGCCTTTAGTCCCCCTCCAGGGACCACACCTTTCTTCTTCTTTTTGGCTTTGCTTTGCTAAAGATAAAAGAGAGTTAATTCATGAGACTACTATACTATGGGCACCTTTTCTGGTACAGAAACCCTCAGACACCAAAGCCTCTGGTACCAAAAAAAACTTTAGTTCTCAAAGGGAAATCCCATACCCTAACCCCAGGCAATTTCTATTAATTCCAAAAAGAAAACTATGACCGTGTCTGTAAACAAAAGGATGGTAACGGCACTCACACTCCTGGTCTGTTCCAATTTGAAGTTTTAGTTCAGGCTCTTACTACACTTGTTTAGAATATTATGCCTACGCCCCCGTCCTCACGTAATACGCATTTCCCCCACATGCCTGCTCTTACCTTTTCTTGCTTTTGTTTTTCACTGCAAAGCACAGTCAATGAATTGGTAATCTTTTTCAAGTCATCAATTTCCACTAAGGAAGAAAAAAAAAAGGAATACCATATCTAATTTGGCCATCATTAACTTCAGTAACTTTGAAAAGACTATGAACTTATCCTGTTAAACATAAGATGGTAAGGAATCATTCAGTCTGTGGTTAGGCTCACAAATCAGAACTATTTAAATTTCTTTATAATGACCTGTAAATATAACCAAGACACCACTGTTTGTTTAACCAAAGAGAAACGAGAAGTATCTTCAGAGCTCACAGTGCTCCCTACCATACTTCCTTAATCCACACCCGTGAATGCACATGGAGGATAACCACGCCGTTCCACAACACATCCCTCAATGAGCAGTGAGGAGTGGCTGAATGAAGGTGGAACGACAATTCTTAAAACTACAAATGACAACTCTCCACCCCTTGGTGTCTCCATTTTCTACCACAGGAACTAGAATCAAACTAGTAGGTGTCTCAGAAATCTCAGTGTCCCACTGGAGACAAGCCTGTTTATGGGACAATACATCCTTCCATCCTTAAGAGAAATATCAAGCTGGAAACAGACACCAATTTTCAGGTACCAAAAAAGTGTTTCAGTTCTGGTTAGAGTGCACCTTCAAACATGGGGGGAAAAGTATGTGCAAATAAAATACCAGCTATGGGTATATCACTAATCAAATTCAGAACCTCCAGCTTAGTAAAGATTTCTCAAGGAAAACCCAATTTAAAGTTGTGTAGAATCCTTTTTCTTAACAGCAAATACTAGCAAAAACAGTCCCTTCCACATTAGTGCCACTCCACCCCTGGTTTTTAACTCCCACACACCCTGCCTCTGAAATGTATGACTCCTCTCAGGGCATGGCACCACACCCACGGACTCAAAGAATAGGGACCAGCTCTGTTGAGCAACTTAAACCGAGTCACAGGCTTCTTTGTTTGTAAAATGAACAGACACGTGCTGTGGTCTCACTCAGGTCTAAAATTCCATATGCTCAGGGGTCATTTTCCCCAAAAAATACTTCCTAGTCTCTTTAAGATACAATTAAATGAAATAATAAGCTAGTGTTTTATTAGCTGCTGGGTCATCAAAGCCCAGATGTCCCTTTTGGGAAGCTATTTTAAAAACATTAAGGCGGCAGCCTCAAAAAACAAAACCACTCACACCATCTATTTGCAGAATATTCCCAAGGTAACTTCTAAAAAGCAAATTCTACATTTATTATAGAAAGCAAAAAAATAAACCTCTATCCTATGATGTGCCCTTCCTAAAATCTACCCACAAAGATAGAAATTAGAATTACTTACATGAAATACACACATCTCGAACTAAGGCTTCCAAAAAACTGGCATAATATAGTGACTTTTCATATTGTGTAATTTTATCTTTTAGTAACTTTCCAAACTCTGTGAAGTCATCTCTTGAAGATGGGTTCATAGCATCTATTCCATAAACTGTATTATTAACACCTGCAGGAGAAAAGGGAGCACTAAAAATATCAAAGATTTTTTTCAAGTTTATAAACCTACTAGCTAGCTGAATAACCCTGTTATTTCATGCTAAAGCACAGGTTCTTAACCTGGTCCACTGGAGTCCTTGGACAGCATTCAAGAGATCTGTGAAGTTGCATCAGAAAATTTACAGCTTTATTTTCACTAACCTCTAATATAGCATTTCCTTTCATTTTGATTACAGGCAACATATCACAGTGATATTAGCAAAACCTGTTACCAGTAAAAGATCAGGTATTTTCATATCACATTACAGTTGTAGTTGTCTTGAAATACTGTTTTCAAATTACATTACTTATGAGACCTGCTACTAGATCTTATTTAATGCAATAAAGAAGCACATTATTACTGTATCTCGAGTTAATATTTTGATACCTATTTCAATATAATAGGCTTCCTTACTAAGTAAAATCCTGTGTATTTTATGCTTTTAAAAACACTGAATTAAGGCAGCCACTCTGGAAAACAGTGTGGAGGTCCCTTAAAAAGTTAAAAATTGAACTACCCTATGACCCAGCCATTGCACTACTGGGTGTTTACCCCAAAGATACAGACGTAGTAAAGAGAAGGGCCATATGCACCCCAATGTTCATAGCTGCATTGTCCACAATAGCCAAATCATGGAAGGAGCCGAGATGCCCTTCAACAGATGACTGGATTAAGAAGCTGTGGTCCATATATACAATGGAATATTACTCAGCTATCAGAAAGAACGAATTCTCAACATTTGCTGCAACATGGACGGCACTGGAGGAGATAATGCTAAGTGAAATAAGTCAAGCAGAGAAAGACAATTATCATATGATTTCTCTCATCTATGGAACATAAGAACTAGGATGATCGGTAGGGGAAGAAAGGGATAAAGAAAAGGGGGGTAATCAGAAGGGGGAATGAAACATGAGAGACTATGGACTATGAGAAACAAACTGAAGACTTCAGAGGGGAGGGGGTGGGGGAATGGGATAGACTGGTGATGGGTAGTAAGGAGGGCACGTATTGCATGGTGCACTGGGTGTTACACGCAACTAATGAAGCATCAAACTTTACATCGGAATCTGGGGATGTACTGTATGGTGATTAACATAATATAATAAAATTAAAAAAAAAAAAACAAAACACTGTATTAAGGGACCCATAGTCTTCAGCAGACCACCAAAAGGACACTCTTAAAACACAGGTCTAAGAATAGCCCACAGGAAAATGCAGAGAGAAGGAAAAAGCAAAAACAAAAACAAAAAGCCCCAAACAAAAACAAAAAACAAAACATGGTTCCTGTGAAAGTATCCAGCTAAGCGATTCCAGAGGCTAAGCAGGGGTAAACCATGTGTTAAATCCCAACAGAAAAATAAATCTGGCCTAAAAGGATTCTAAGCTAAGAAGACAGTACACTCTGTCTCATCCTCAATAGTAAAGTAAATTAGTTGTTAACAATATCACTGATTCAGTATTTTGGTATGAGAAACACATCATTAAAATCCTATTAACCAAATGATGCCTGTATGAATGCATGTTTTTGCCTTTGAATCTATAATTGTGGTCCCATATTAGAATTTATAGGTACCATGTAAACTCTTCTCTTTAATAAATACATGGGTGGCTTTTACCATCCTCTGGAGACACTGGATAATGGCTGCGTGCCCTCTGTGACGAGATGAGTGCAAAGCCAAGCACACACCAGAACCCAGGAGCACCACAGCAACTCCTCTCGGACTGCTCGCAACTTGGGGACAGAGAAGATCAAACGTCCCACGGAAAGGAGAATGATCGTTATAGCCTGCTTGATCCATTTTAAAAACGAGGAAGGATGGGGGTAAAGAGCAAGATAACTAAGATCCTTCTTAGCTCTAGGTTTCAATTTCAAAGTTATTTAACTGCTTCAACATGATCTTCTACTCTGAAAAGTACTCAATAGGTAATGACAACAATGAGCTTAATTAAAGGGAGAGCTTTTATCTATTTCTTTGGCCATGTTTCTTACTTTACCCTTTACCCCTGGAACACTCGGAACTCACCTACGTACAGGACCCTGAACGTGTCTTTTATCTCATGTACCAACCAGAGCTGCAGGGATGGCGCACAGCAAATGGAAGCCTTCCGAGGGCCAAGAAGGGTCACAGAAAGAAATGACCCTGAGCAAAGGCACAGCCTTATAGTCAGTTCAACATTTAAACCTCAAAGCTATAGGCCTCACATTTCATCCAAATTTCATCCACCTGATAAATGTATTTAAAGCAGCAGTATACTTTATTTGGGTCCAATGACTTATCTTAATAATATTTTACTTGATACTCAAGACAATTATTAAAAAACGTGAACACGTATCTCACTCCACCTTAAGCAATGAAATCTCAAATATAAACATTAAAAACTACTTTCTAATACCTAAGTTTGAGCCAGTATTATATTATTTCAAAAAAGATGTTTTCTGGGGCGCCTGGGTGGCACAGCGGTTAAGCGTCTGCCTTCGGCTCAGGGCGTGATCCGGGCGTTATGGGATCGAGCCCTACATCAGGCTCTTCCGCTATGAGCCTGCTTCTTCCTCTCCCACTCCCCCTGCTTGTGTTCCCTCTCTTGCTGGCTGTCTCTCTGTCAAATAAATAAATAAAATCTTTAAAAAAAAAAAAAAGATGTTTTCTAAACTCTCATGACTAGTAACATTTCCACAGTATTCACCTGGAACTTCAATACTTCGCTGCAATCTCAATCACCACCACCGCCGCCCCCGCCACTTACCAAAGGTTTCTTTTGCTAATTCAAGGTCTGATTCTTCCTGTAATTTCTTTAGCCGCAGTTTATCTGCTAATTGTTCTTCTGGTGTTAGCACTTTAGGTTCCTCAGGTTCTTCTAACTAAAATGAGACAGACAGGAAGTTTTAAAACAGCTGGCATTATGATGGACCAGTACATTCTTGTATAGTGTGAATTTTTTTTATAAACACATGCGAAGTGTTTATTATATTTCAGGCATCTTTCTGAACACTTTAGGATTTATTTATTAGAGAGAGAGAATGAGCACGAGGGACAGAGGGAGAGAGAAATCTCAAACAGACTCCATGCTGAGCGAGTGCAGAGCCTGACATAGGGCTCACTCCCATGAACTGAGATCACGACCGGATCTGAGAGTCGGATGCTTAAGCAAATGCGACACCCAGGCACCCCAACACTTTAGATATTCTTATCCTGATTTTATGTAAAAAAAAAAAAAAAAAAAAAATCTGAGGCACAAAGAGGTTAAACAACTGGCCCATGGTAACAGAAGGTTAACATAGCTGGTAATGTGAGAGAATAGAGACTGGAACCCAGGAGACTGGGTTTATTTCCAAAACAGCCTTTTTAAAAAATATGGAATTGAGACTACAGAAAAGGAAAAGATTGCACTCTCATGTTCTGCTGCTAAAGACCGTATTTTGAAACAACCTTTCTAGGGCAACTTGGAAATATGTATGAAGTCTTAAAATACTTTTATATGCTTTATATGGAATCAAATAATTCCGCTTATAGTTATTTGTCTTAAGAAACCAAAGATGCACACAAACATTTAGCCACAAGGACGTCCAATGGAGCGTTACTTATAATTTCAAATACATTTAGAGACAACCCAAATGTTCAACAGAATGGTAAAATAAAGTATAGCACATCCATATGACAATACAGATGACCTTTGAATAGCACAGGCTAGAAATGCATAGGTCCACTTATTCACAGATTTTTTTTTAATAAATATTGTATAGTAAATGCATTTTCTGATTTTTTAAAAAGATTTATTTATTTGAGGGGCGCCTGGGTGGTGCAGTCGTTAAGCACCTGCCTTCGGCTCAGGGCGTGATCCCAGCGTTGTGGGATCGAGCCCCACATCAGGCTCTTCCGCTATGAGCCTGCTTCTTCCTCTCCCACTCCCCCTGCTTGTGTTCCCTCTCTCGCTGGCTGGCTCTATCTCTTCAAAAAAATAAAAATAAAATCTTAAAAAAAAAAAAAAAAAGATTTATTTATTTGAGAGAGAGTGAGCAGGAGGGGGAGAGCGAGAGAGAATCTGAAGTATACTCGGCACTCAGTGTGAAGCCCGACACAAGGCTGGATCTAATGACCCTGAGATCGTGCCCTGAGCTGAAACCAGAGTCCAGTCTGACACTTAACCAGCTGTACCATCCAGGCACCCCCTCTTTATGATGTAATAACATTTGTTCCCCTCTAGTTTACTTTATTGGAAGAATACAGTATAAAATACACACACCTACAAAAGTATGTGCTGACTATTTATGTTAGAAGTAAGACTTTCGGTCAACACTAAGCTATCAGTAGTTAAGGTTTGGGAGAGTCAAAGGTGTATATGGATTTTCGACTGTGCAAGGAGTTAGCACCCCTCTCGTGTTGTTCAAAGGTCAACTGTACTATGCAGACATAAAAAAGGTTTTTTTCCCCAAAGAATCATAAAAAATTTATCTTTTTGTATTGTTACTATTATAAAAGTAACATATTATCGGGCGCCTGGGTGGCTCAGCTGGTTAAGTGTCTTCCCTTGGCTCAGGCGGGATCCAGCCCCGCAACAGGCTCCCCACTCAGTGGGGAGTCTGCTTCTCCCTCTCCCTCTGCCTTTCCCCCCTACTCGTGCTCCCTCTCTCAAATAAATGAATAAAATCTTTAAAAAACACACACACACATTATCATATTAACAAATTTAAACACACACAACAGAAGTTGTCACTTATTTCCCAGCCCTACTCTTCTGAGATGCCAGTTAATGGTTTAATGAATATCATTTCTTTATACTGTGATATTTCCTACAACAAATGCATTACTTTTACTATGAGGGAAAATCTGTGACATATTTACTGAAGCGGGAGAAAGCAGAGGGAGCTTGTGCCATTTGTGGTCATCTATGTCTATGCAGTTTACAGATTCTGACTCAGAAGTCCACCCCTGTAATACATAGCATTTTATTTCTCATGAAGAAGATGAAATAAGAAAAGTCATTATGTTAAGTTAAAGACATCTCAGAATATTTCTCAGGGAAATATCTTGATTTAACTGTCTTAGTAGATCGGGACATCATTAAGTATTTCCTGCATCAAAACCAAACATATCTTTTTTTTTTTTTTTAAGATTTTATTTATTTATTCAACAGAGACAGAGAAAGCCAGCGAGAGAGGAAGCACAAGCAGGGGGAGCGGGAGAGGAAGAAGCAGGCTCATAGCGGAGGAGCCTGATGTGGGGCTCGATCCCACGCCAGGATCACGCCCTGAGCCGAAGGCAGACGCCTAACCGCTGTGCCACCCAGGCGCCCCAAAACCAAACATATCTTAACTCAATACTTGACCTAAGACAAACTATCTAAGGTCTCTTTATGTTGGAGACTAATACCAAGAAACAAAAGGAAGTATAAATTTTAACTTCAGTGACCAAGAAAGATCTAATCAAGATGGCTTCTCAGACTGAGTTAAAAGATTCTACTGCTTGTTCTGATCATAGAAACATGCATGTGGATACATTTAGATACACAAATACAAATTTTTAAAAAGTATCTAAAATGTTCCTGACTGGGGGGCGCCTGGGTGGCGCAGTCGTTAAAGCGACCGCCTTCAGCTCAGGGCGTGATCCCGGCGTTCCGGGATCGAGTCCCACATCAGGCTCCTCGGCTAGGAGCCTGCTTCTTCCTCTCTCTCTCCCCTGCTGTGTTCCCTCTCTCGCTGGCTGTCTCTCTGTCACATAAGTAAAATAAAAAATCTTTAAAAAAAAAAATAAAATAAAAATAAAAATAAAATGTTCCTGACTGGGGGAAGCAGGCACTCTCATATATTGTTGGCAAATGCAAACTGGTACAACCCCATATAGAGGACAATTTGTGGACATTTATCAAGACCACAAATATGATTTGCCCTTTGACCCAGCAATCTCCATTTGGGAATTTATCCTGCAAATGTGACTATACCCATTAGAAACACACACATCATTATTCATGGAAGCACTGATCATCAAGTAAAGGACTGGGAGAAAAAAAATCTAGCTGTCCCATCACTAGAAGACTGGTGGAATAAAATATGGTGCATCTAGGAAATGGAATACCATACAGCTACCAAAAAAAAAATATGAATAAACCAAAAACTAAAGAAAATGGTTTCTTATGGGGGTGACAAGAAACAGGATGGAGAGGATAGAACAGGAATGGATGTCTGAGACTTTTCGGAGTGTATCATTTCTGTATAGTTTTGACTTCTGAAAACATTTCATGTTTATAAAAAATAAAGTTAGATAAAGAAGAAAAGAAAATCTTAAAAATGAAAACAAATGGAAACAAATGACTCTAAAATTAGTATATCAAAATACACAGGGAAAATAATACAAATGACTTTAGAACCCAGAACGTAATTCTACATCCTTAGTAGGATATAGTCTAAACCCAAAAGAACTGCAAGGAAATCCTAAACTTGATTCAGTAGCTTCACATTATTAGTATTACTACTATACATTATTAGTATTTCTACTATTGTTGTAGAAAAGCTAATAAAAATTATGTTAACGTTATTAGAAACCAGAATTTTCAGAATAAGAGAAAACATCAATATGAACACAACACATACACACATATACTCATGTACATTTATTTATTTCCTAGCTTCACCCATAAAAAAGGGTCTAGAAGGCAAGGCCACCTCAGTAATAGTGAGTACTACTAGCAACTAGATTTGGCCTCTAAATATCATTTCCAACTAAAAAGAACCATAAAGTAGTAGCTGATTCCAGGCCTAAAGAAGAGAGTTTACCAGGTGAGCCCAACATTTCTTACTGTCAGAAATCAAGGAAGTTTTCAAAGATTCTGTCAAAAAGATGAAGACTGGAACTTAAAGGGTTTCCTACAGGCTAAACCTGGGACAATTTGAGCATCAAAAAAGTAATTACCATATCTGAGTAAAACACAACGAATTTATAAAAACCTCTAAATCCACAAATATACTCAGAAAGAAACCCACAAAAATCTCTTTTTTCACCATTTGAAGTTATTATTACACTCCCTCCTTACTCTGAAAAATTGGTAATTAAAAGAAAACAATTAAGCTTTTCCTCTTCCAGCACAAACCATATCCAAAGTAACCAAACAGCAAAGTTTCTTACTTTTTTCTTACTTTTTCCTCCCTGGAAAAAAAAAGCCAGCCAATAATAAATGGAAGAGAAATCACAGGAGGAGAAAAATCACCAGTCTGCAATCCCTAATAAAACTAGGCAACAATCATCACTATACTAAACAAATGGGTGAGAGGCTAACGTCAAACTGGATTACTTGCAAGGATATGTAATTTTATAACAGAAGGATCAGGCTGTTACCACCTTAACTGAGTGATCAATTTTAGCATCACTAATAATAGGACAGACATTATGTGACTCCTGGTGTAATGTGATGCAATACAAGCACACAGCATGACCTCTCAAGGATTCCAATTAAAAATGTTTAATCTGAATCCAATCAAACTTTTAGACTTATCTGCCAAGTTACAGGAAATTGCAACTCCAAGCAATCAGACAAATCAAGAAGGTAGGATGTTTTATAAAGACATCACTCTTCAATAAGTCAATGTCATTTTAAAGACCTAATGTAATGCAAGGTCCTTGTCTGAACAAACCATACATAAAAGACAATTTGGGACAATCAGAAAAATGCATATAAACTGAATACTAGAGAATGTTAAGAAATTACAGTTCAGGGGCGCCTGGGTGGCACAGCGGTTAAGCATCTGCCTTCGGCTCAGGGCGTGATCCCGGTGTTATGGGATCGAGCCCCACATCAGGCTCTTCTGCTATGAGCCTGCTTCTTCCTCTCCCATTCCCCCTGCTTGTGTTCCCTCTCTCGCTGGCTGTCTCTATCTCTGTCAAATAAATAAATAAAATCTTTAAAAAAAAAAAAAAGAAATTACAGTTCATTCTCTTAGGTAGGTAATCATGTGAGAAATAGTCTTGCTTTTTCAGAGATGCATACTGAAGTATTTAAAGATTAAATACATAATGTCTGTTATGTACTTGATTATATTTTAACAACAACAAAAAAAGAGATGAAGCAGATATGGCAAAATATTAGCAACTGTTAAATTTAGGTGACATATATGAAATTTTTCTGAATGAAAAGTCAAAAATTATAAAGCTATGATCTGATATGAAGATCTGATATGAAGAGATTAAATGAAATAAAGCAAGGTGAAAACTATAAAAATTTTAAAAACTTAAGAAAAGCAAGGAATAATAATATATAGGAGTATCCAAATCCATAAAGGTACCTCAGTGATGTAAGAAACTGATATTCGCTTAAGGGATAGAGGGAGAAAAACAGGATATATAAATGAAGAGTTGGGAGTTCTTCTTAATGTTGTTTTGATTTTTTAATCATGTAAATGTATTTTCTATTAAAAAAATTAATACAGTATTCCTGATCTTCCTCTAAATAATCAGGAACAAAACACCTATATAGTACATGGCAGAGAGGTGGATACTTTTTCTATTTCACTCAATATGTAACCGCAAATAAAGACTCATCACAACTAGAAAGAACTGCAGCCACTGGCAAAAATCACTGACTGTGGTACTGCACAATCATGACTGTTCCCAAATGTTTGTGGAAACTTAAAAGGCATTCTCATACATAAGCTTCTGAGTTAACTTTTTGAAAAAACCACAAATTCAGTTTGGGGATTCGCTTATTTGATAGTGTCCATTAACAGTCTTTACAAAGTCCTTCAGATTGCTAGGTAATACTTGCTGTCTGTCAAGACACTGTCCACTACTGATGTGAGAATTCTGTATTGCAGGAAATGAATGGTACTTACCCTCTTTTTAATTTCTTCTTGCCTTTTCTTCTGTTGCCGTTCTTTCTCTTTTATTTTCTCTGCTATTTTTTTCTTTTCTGAAACTTTTACTTCTGAAAGAAATGTTTTAATCAGTTACCCTGAATATTTTGAAGTTTATGGATGAGACAGACACGTAACACTTGTATACTTCAAGAGACCAACTTCCAGCTCCAGTTTCATATGGTGATTTATAGGCAAATAAGAATGGGAAAGTTCTGGGACTCTTCCTTTCTCCTCTCTGATCTGACTCCTAAGACCCAAACACCTCCCTCATAGTTCCCTAGCACTTTCAGCAGGATTTAGAGCATTAAAATATGAGGCCACACCCTCTACTCTCTCCTAACACCAGCACTCAAACAGAAAGCAGTAGGCAGTATCCAATCTGATTATGATTTGAGGAGAAAAGATATGGGAGAAAAGAATAAAGGGAGAATAGAAGGATGTTTGGGTTTTTAAACACCAGAATTTTCAATTTTGTGAGCATTCTATCATGTGTCTTAACATCAGCACTACATGCTCACCAAAACAGAAAACCAAAAATGAAGGAACCCCAGTGGCTCACCTGGCTTTACTTCTGCTTCCTCTTTTTTTTCATCATCATCATCATCCCAGTTATCCTAAAGAAAAGGACCTCTATTAATAATTCTTGCATGTTTACTTTTCCATATGCACCTTATTATCAACTTTTCTAACTCCACAGAAACAAGTTTATTAGAATTTTTTTGGTATTGCATTAAAATTATAAATTAATGTTGGGGGAACAGCAATCTAATTTATGATGTTGAGCTACCCTAACCAAGGAAAAGGTCTGTCTTTCCATTTGTTGAAGTTTACTTTCATATTTTTCAAGGAGTGTTTTAAAGCTTCTTAGGGGTGCCTGGGTGGCTCAGTCCATTGAGTGTCTGCCTTCGGCTTTGGTCATGACCCCAGGGTTGAGCCCCAGGTCAGCAGGCTCCATGCTCAGGGGGGAGCCTGCTTCTCCCTCCCCCACCCCCCACTTAAGCTCTCTCTCTTATGAGTGCTCTCAAATAAATAAATAAAATCTTTTTAAAAAAATAAAGTTTCTCTCTTAGAAGTTTTGTGAATTTCTCTTTATGTTCATTCCTAAGAATTTCTGTTCCTACTGTAAATAGGGTTTTTTTTCCTGTTATGTCCTCTGCCTGGTTATTATTTGTGTATATAATTGGCTTTTATGTTAATTTTATATCCTGCTACCTTGTTAAAGACGTTTGTTTGTTTGTTTATTTATTTATTCATTCATTCATTTATTTATTTAGAGAAAGATCAGGGGAAAAGGGGGAGAGAGAATCTCAAGCAGACTCCCCGCTGAGCGCGGAGCCTGAAGCCGCAGATCCCATGACCCGGAGATCATGAACTGTAACCAAGAGTCTGACGCTCAACTGATTGGGACACCCAGGTGCCCTACTTCTGTACCAAATCTTATGCCTCAACTGATTTATCCAATTGCACTGCTAAACCTCTAGAACACTGTGAATGGTAGCAGCGATAACGATCATTATCTTCTTCTCTTAATGGAAATGCCTCTGGTGTTTCCCCATGAAGTATATGCACCCCACCACATTTCTGCAGTAAAATTTATCAGTCTTTTCTTCTCTTGCCTGTGGATTTCAAGTCAGCTTCTTCTAGAACATATATACCTTCATTGTTTTTTCATTTAGATCTCTGGTCCATGTGGAGTTTTTTCTCTTGTGTGGTATGAAGTATGGATCTAATTCTTTTTCCAAATAGTTACCCAGTTGTCATAGCATCAGTTATTAAAAAGTCCACCTGAGTCCAGTGATTTACCATATAACAAATTTTCACAGGTACTTGGTCTATTTCTGCTTTTTTTCCTATCCTACTGTCTATTTTCTCTTCATGCACCAATACCATACAGCTTTCCTTACTTTTAGTATGTTTTTATACAGGAAAAGGCTAGTCCCTCCCTTATAGGTTTTTCAGGATTTTTAGTGCCTGGCCATTCTTGTATGTTTGTTTTTCCATTTTAACTTTTATATCAACATGTCTAATTCTGTAAAAAAGCCTCTCTGTTAACAAAATACAAGATAACCAAGCTAAAACTACTTCTCTTAGAGTAATTTGCAGCTGTTTTAAATAAAAAACTGAAAGGACTTTATATTTCTTACTTTCCCAAATGCAATGGCTCAATTATTTCAAGTAATATTCCATTCAACACAACCCTGATTAATGAATTAAATCCATATAATATTTAAACCCAGTATTTAAGAGCAGTCAGAGCTGACCAATGGCTGCTCAAACCCACTCCCTTACTTGGGTGGGGCACTTTAAGGTGGATCTATGCTCTTGTCTTCTCTAAACCTAACAGTCAATAAATATAAACTGATTATCAAACAATTTTCCAAAGGCTCCACAGATTTAGAATGTTTAAGTTTAATAGGGACAGACACAGCCTTGTATTTAGATAGGGCTTTAATCTATAGGTAGCCTAGCCATTTTCTCAGCAACTACCAGGCACACTATCACATGCCATTTGAAGCTGAACCACAGAATTGCAGATGCAAAGCAGGAGGCCCTGATGCCACTGGTAGATGTAGAGGGTGACTAATGTGCCTAAAGATGACATCAAGCTTCTGTTTTTCATAATCTGAATCAGTCTAGGTATTTAAACTAATCGAGCCTTGATTTTAATAAAAATCTCTAAGTCCACCAAAGAACTAAAAAATCCTGATTAAGGCTGCCATATAGTCTACAAGCAGAGTAGAAAGAAGTTTGTATAAAAGTAAAATATTCTGGGGCACCTGGGTGGCCCAGTCGGGTAAGTGTCTGCCTTCGGCTCATGTCATGATCCCACAGCCCTGGGATCAAGTCCTACATGGGGCTCCTTGCTCAGCGGGGAGCCTGCTTCTCCCCGTGTTCTCTCTCTCTGACAAATAAATAAATAAAATCTTAAAAAAAAAAAAAGGTAAAATATTTTTATAATCACCTTATTTTGGCAATTTAGCTCACGTTTCAAGGTTAACAGACTAAAAGCAAACCTGCTGGTCACTGTTGGGACATCTAAGAAATTAGAGAGCAAATGTCTGTATAATCTCACTGGTTTGCTTAAGTGCTTGTTATCAATATACCATAGTACAAAAGGAACCCTAGAGCTAAAAATAAAAATTAACCACCAGGAGTTTTTTGTTGTTGTTTTAATCTTTACAGAACACAAAAAGCTGGGTCTGTGAGTGATATACTGCTTAGGCGGTGCTTCAGACAGGAAGACCATTTGCTTACTTCAAAGGGGTACATATTCACCACTCTCTACTAATAATAGTGATGATGATGATGATGATGATGATGATGATAAAGCATTTACCAAGTGCTTACTTTGCACCAGGCACTGTGCAAGGGGCCTTACGTGTAGTAACACAGTTAACCCTCACAAAAGTTCTGTAAGTAAGGTGGTGTTATCCCCATTTTACAGATAAGAACATTAAGGCCCTGAGACAGCTATCCCAAAACCTCAGTGAAATATAATGAAGGAACCAAAAAACAAAACAAAACCAAACCACCAACCAAAAAAATGAAGGAAGCAGTTCTAAATGGACCAAAATTCCTTTAAAGTGTCATAGTAAACATAACTTCTTACTTGAGCCCAATAACTATCTGAGAATTAGGTCTCTCCCCACCAAAATGTGTTCTTTCAATCAGTTCTGGAATGAGTTCCCCTGGAATTGCAGGAAGGCTCATCAAAGAGAAGGGTATGGCACATAGTATTATGCCCAGCTACAACTCTATCAGTTACCTACCTCAAATTGCCTGTCATCACAGGTTTTCTACTAATTTTACAAAGCTACTCTAGCAGCCTCTGGTATTAGGAGGCCAAGAGAGGAGAAGTATGGCTAAAAATGAGCAGCTCCATCACAGTACATCCAAAATGGAGAAAGAGATACATCAGAGGAGCACTTCTCAGATCCCTTTCCCAGTAAAACATCAACCCCACTCATATCACTGCTCCCTCAGTATCTCATTTATACCAACTCTATGTACCACCCCATCCCTATTCCTGGTTTTCCCATCAAAGCATAAACCTTATTCCAGACATTCAAGTTAAACTGTCCCGTCGGTGCAGACATAATGAGGCTACCTAGAATTCCACTGCAGAATGGATTTTACAAGCAAAAGCAGTGGCTTCTATCAACAAGTCCTGGGAACAACTATGGCACCTGCTCCTGCGTTCATAAAAGAACCATGAAAGGCAAGCCTTGCCAGTCACCCTCACCCCTGAGTGCTCAAAACAAATCTGCCCTGGGGATGCCTAGGTGGGTCAGTTGGTTAAGCATCTGCCTTCGCCCAGGTCATGATCCCAGGGTCCGGGGACAGAGTCCCACATCGGGCTCCTTCCTCAGCGAGGAGCCTGTTTCTCCCTCTGCCTGCAGCTGTTGCTCCCCCTGCTTGTTCTCTCTCTCTCTCTCTCTCTCACTCTCTCTGTCTCTGAAAAATAAGTAAAATCTTTAAAAACAAAACAAAAAACCAAATCTGCCCTGAAGCTTCTACCACATCAGGGACAAGTCCCTAAAGAGGGACCATATGATGTTAACAAAGAGACTAGTCACCCTTCCAAAGAGACATAACCCCAAAAGCAGGTAAGGTAGTTTTCCTCAAGAACTTAAAAAGTTTTTGTTTCCTTAGTTATAAAATTTGCAAGTGCCTAAAAATCTGCCCAATTTTCTATAAACACTAGGACTTTGTAAATGCTAACAAAAACTTCAGATAAAATTCAAAAAAGGTTCTTCAAGAAACAACTAAAATTAACACATTTAACTAGTGAGTAAATCTGCAATTTAGTAAGCTCTAAATGGTTATTTGGTTTCAGAGAATACCTACCAATAACCAAGTAAATTCCTTACCCAATTATTTTTGGTAGATAATAAATCTGCCAACTATAATATTCAATTTATCTTCAAAAGAATCACCCGGGTTGCTCTTGTAAAATGGCTAGCTTCCTTAAAACAGAGGCAATTTATAAACTACCTGCTTACTTATACTCTTCTATGGATACACACTCAACATCATTTGAGCCATTTCTCTGAAAGAGATGGCTGCTTTTCAAGTTTAAAACCTGCTTCGCGAATGAACATGACTGAGAAGTGAAAACAAAACAATTTTAAATCCTGCTTTTTAAAAATTTCTAATAATATAGCCAGTAGTTGGCTAATCTGTCATTTTTATAATGTACAACTACAGAATGTCACATGCAATAACAGAACACATTTAGGGCTGAAAATGCTTTCCAACTTAAGCAAGATATATTTATAGATCGTCAAATAGAAGTAGCTTCAAAGGAGGGTAAAATTCTTCTCCATTAGTCCATTAATTAACAGATACTCCTTTACTTTTCTTTAAGCAGTTTGGTTTAGATAAAGAATAACTTTTTGCAGGAAAAGAGCCTTTTACTGATGTTCTGTAAGCTGTACTGACCTGCTCTGAGAGGCCTCAGAACTCTGTAACAGGCTTCTGGGAAGGCTGGATTTCCCAGTAAAGTTCAGTCTTTTAGAAGAAGCCCAAATGTTCTTCCATCATCTCAGAACCGTGCTGGCTTCTGGAAGCCAAGGTACCTTCCTCAATAAATTCTACTTCATTTAATTCAATTCATTAAGTTTTTAACATCCTACTATGTGCTACAGCTCAGCACTCAGTTGAATTCCATCTCAGTGCCTACCTGTCTCATATGTGGAACTGTCATTAATCAATTCTATTTTAAATGCTTAGGCTAAAGCAAGAGAGAGATACTGAACACTAAACAAACGGCTTATTTATTTTCAGTCATCCAGCATGACAAACACATTAGGTAAATATTTTTCAGTAACAAACATGCTTTCTAACTAAAAACTTACTTTATAAAAACTAGCAGGGAACTGAAATGATACAATTGAGACTTTCCTCAAAATAATCTGGTTAGGGGAGGAGAACAGTAAGTGGAGATACAGGAAAAAATAAGATTGTTCATGGGTTTATTAAACTTTACCTCTGTTTATATTTGGAATTTTTCTTAAGTTACACACACACTTCAAAATACCCATTTCTTGGCAAAATGCCCACCTTATGAGTATTTCCCAATAATCTTCCATTTGTCTGAAGTAGAGATCCCCTTCTTCAGAGGTGCTATTTCCAATGTTTGAAAAATGTCCTTACTCTGGTAGATTTAAACTATTAAGCTGGATAGGATCCTAACAGATGACTGGATGGGTAGGATGAGACAGGCAGTTTTCAACTAAGTTCATTCTCAGATCTTTTTAAAAAATTCTATAATCCAACATTACAGGAGCAAATGCCAGAGATGTTTGAACACAGCGAGGAGAAGTTTCCTCAAAACAATTCTACACACCTTGAATAAATCCAGCTTTTAATCTATTCTATACTGAAATGCTAGGAGACCAGTAAAATGGAGTAAAAGTTGTATTGTCCCTGCTTGCAGGGGAGAGGTACTCACTGCCTTCTCAGTCAACACAACCTGCACATCACTCCAGCAATAGGCAAGGAGTCCAATGATAATATGCTAAGTGAACAATTACTCCCACTACCTCTGTATAACATCAGCATAGCAAGAAAGGCAAAATAAAGCATGTGTGACAGGAGAGTATGCTTCCTAGCTCTCATCATTTTTTTTAAGGACTTTATTTTTAAGTAATCTCTATACCAAACATGGGGCTAAAACTTACAACCCTGCGATAAAGAGTCCCATGTTCTGCCAACTAAGCCAGCCAGAGGCCCCCAGTTCTCATCTTTTTAACTGGGAAGAAGCATAGGCTTCTCTCCTCATGAATATTAACAATTCTATGGTTTCACCTAAATCCATTTCTGTCACTACCAGACAGTTATTTGAAAAGTCAAGGACAGCAAAATGTTTTAATGTCTACTGAAAGACAGTAAACTACTGAAGCAAATTACTCTAACAAAGACCTCAGTTTTCTTTTCATTTCTCAGGACGTTACAAATAATATTAAATCTATATTCTTAATGCTTAAACACTAGATGATGACATAAACTGAAGAACTTATTCTGTTTCTGCATATCTTACCTTTGAAGACCTTTTTATTTATTTATTTTTTAAAGATTTATTTATTTATTTGACAGAGAGAGAGACAGCCAGCGAAAGAGGGAACACAGGCAGGGGGAGTGGAAGAGGAAGAAGCAGGCTCCCAGTGGAGGACCCTGATGTGGGGCTCGATCCCAGGACTCTGGGATCACGCCCTGAGCCAAAGGCAGACACTTAACCACTGAGCCACCCAGGCGCCCTGACCTTTGAAGACTTCAAAAAAATTCATATGTTGTACTATTTAAAAGTTATTATTTGATGTCATGAAAACTAAGCCTTGTTTTTGTATCCTTACTAAAGAATTAAGTACTAAAACATGAGAATTCAGAAATTCAGTATCACTCACTACCATCCAAAGTGACAAAATTCAACTAATTGGTAAACTCTGAGCAAACCAAAACTTGCTTGATAACCAAGGTCATCCCGTTCAAAACACAAAATTCACAGTAAATTGTCACTGTGGAGAGAACTTACTCTGGAGCTTAGGAAATCAAAAAATGTGGCACAAAATAAACCCCAGATACTAGATCTAACCAGTATATTTTCCTTTAGCCAGAAAAATTAAGACTACATCTTGAAGTAATAGAGTATTAACATTTATTGAGTGCCTCCCAAGTGCAAGGTAACTCTGCTTAATGCTAGACATATTAAATCATTTAAGGTGCAAAACAGGGGCGCCTGAGTAGCTGAGTTGGTGTCGGACTCGATTTCGGCTCAGGTCATGATCTTGGGTTCATGAGATCAAGCCCTGCCTCAGGCTCTGCACTAGGCATGAAGCCTGCTTAAGATTTTCTCTCTCCCTTCCCCCCCCACCCTAAATAAATAAGTAAGTAAGTAAGTAAGTAAATAAGTAAAATGCAAAAGAACCCACTGATGTTATCTCCTATAATGAAAATTTAGATTGGGAAACTAAAAGGAAAGATTAAAAAACTTGTTTATAACCACAAATAGAGAAAATGTCAAGGCAATAATACACACCCAGGTCTGTCTGATTCCAAAGCCCAGGAATCAAACTATTCCTTGAATACCATAACTTGGGAATTTTGAAGAAATTCAAAAGAAATAAACCAACATTTCAACTCAGAAACAAAACAGACAAGTTCAGTTTTTCTCCAAGATCAACTTCAATATTTATGTAAAAGAAATAAGATTTGCATAAAAGAAAGAATCTGCGCTGAAAGAGTGGACAAGATGACCTTTATGATCTCTTACAACCTGCAACTCTCTTAGATCCAAGTGCTCAGAATTATATTTATTAGGACTGACACCCTTTAGATCCAATAATCTCAGGAAGGCTACTTCATGGTATCACTTCAGACTACTCCCATCTAGACTTCATTTTCTGGTACTTCTTTCCCGATTTCTCTAATCTTTTCTTCTCATTTGCTAAATTATTCCCAATTTTCAAAACAGATGTTCTAACAGCTGCATCCAGTAAGCCCAGAAAAAGTGAAAGGACAAATCTGAACTGAAGGCTCAAAACAGAAAGTCCACTACAATGTAGGGAGGTAACTAAAGTCTCAATGAGACTGATATACAATCCATTCCCACCCCTTACAACATGTAAATGGAGCATCTAAGTATCTTCACAAGAGTACTACTCATTTATTAATCCCAATGTGTGCAAAGCTCACATTATTCCTGAACCTCAAGCTGTTCCATAAATTCGACATCCACATCATCCGACTCAGGAAAAAAGGTAAAATCCAAAGAAAAGTAGTATTAAGTTCATAGTGATTATCCAGCTTAAATTTTCTCAACCCAAGCAAAAGGACTTAATAGGGTTCCCAATATGTGTTGAAGGGTAGAAGTTAGGAAAGTAAAACATCCACTAAGCGAATCAAACCAAGAGAAACCATTTTCTCAATTCATACAAAACTTTACCTGCACAAATATAAAAAGATCTTGAGAGTTCTGTTAATAAGAATCTTAACATTCTGGGCTTGAAAGGTTTGTTAGCTACTTAAAACAAAAACAACAAAAAAATAACGCACTAGTCATACTGTTCTCTGAAGCCATTTGATGAGTCCCCAGGAGTCCTCAAAAACAAACGACAAAGGTAAATTTGGTTCAGAACAACAAGGCATAGAAGAAAAACAATGGCCCCCTCGTCTATTCCAACCATTATTTCCTTAGGTGCTGTTCGTCTGTAGATAAATAACTCTGTCAACTGTCCGTTTGCCAGCTCCCTGTGTGGACTACCTGTTTCTGACCACTAGCCATAGGCTATCTCGGTGCTATCTCAGTACTCGGTTCATCCTTTTACCACAGGGTGGGGGAGGGAAGCCTAAAGTTATTTCACCTTATTGTTTCTTTAAGTCTTGTGTAAAAAAACAAAAACAAAAACCAAACAAAAAAAAAGACTGAAATTAAACCACAGTATTTCATTCATTTAACTGCTCGAACAAACTTTACAAATGGGCCTTCGGAGACATAAATAAGTTACTGCCCCTAGGGAGACCTGAGCTCAAAAAGGCAGGTGGGTTGCAAGACTTTCCATATGGGAAAAACCATGGGGCTCAAACCCCAACTTCCCAGATCCTTCTGGTGAGCGTTTCCAGACCGCGAAGTTTGCACGTGGGCCGGGCCCTGCCGCTGCTGTCACCTCCCGTCGCCAGTTGGCGGGTGGGATCCAGGCCTGGGCGCAGACCCTTGAAGTAGGGCTAAGGTAGGGGCCGCCACCACCCTCGCCAAGGAAGTCTAAAAGGCCCCGCTGCTCGACTCCGGCCCACATGGCCAGCGAGCAGAGGAGAGAAGGGCACCAGAGAGCCCTATGCTCGCGTCTGGACCCACAGCCCGCAGGCCCGGGCGGCGCCCCTGGGCCCAGAGTCCACCCGCCCGCCCTGTGGCGGGCATCCTCGCCCGCGACAGCGCCAGTACATTCCCGCGCTGCCGGAAGCCCCGGCCCGCACCCACCTTGACGTCCTCGTCCTCGTCCTCGCCTTCCCAGCGGTCCCCGCCGGCGGTGCCGCCGCCCCCCACCTTCCGCACCGGGTCTTCCACGGAGAACGTGTCCGCGTCTACGGAAGAGAGCGAGCCGCGTTAGTGCCTGCTTCAGCTTCAGGCCAGCGTCGGCCCAGGCCCTGCCCCCGTAACTTCTCCTCACCCCAGGAATCAGAGTCCCCCGCCGCCGCCGCCGCCGCCGCCGCCATCTCGAACCGGGTGTGAGCGTGTGTGAGGGGCGAGCAAGCGCGGAGTTAGCGCGGCGGAGGTGAGTCACTGGCTTTGCTCTCGTTGGCCGGCGCGGGGCAGGCTGGGACCGTGGCTGACTGTGCGCCGCGACCCAAGCCCCGCCCTCTCTGGAGGCGGTGGCAGGGCGTCGCGCGCGCAGGCGAGAAGGGGGCGTGGAATGCGGCCGCCGGCGCGGTTGTGGGGCGGGAGGGTGAGACCGAGTGTAAAATACTACACGGCGTGGAGGTAGTGGTCTTGGAGGTAGTGGGGCGGGAAGAGAGGAAGCGGCCGGGACACGGCTGCCCCAGTCTGGGCTCCGGGAGGAATCGTTAAGTGCGAGGAATTTAGAAGGGCGGCCCCTTGACTGGCGCTTGGCCCTCGCCTGTCCTCGCCAGCCCTCCCCAGCCAACCCCAACCCCAAGCCCAGCCCCGCCGCGCCCCGCCCCGCCGGGTCGGGTGCGCCCTCCCTCTGTTCTTTTAGGTCGCCGCTCGGGGCTGTTGGCGGATACCAAGGAGACCCCCAAACTTTCCAAGCTGCGCTCTGAAGCGGGCTGTGAACGCCAGGCCCGCCAGTGGGGGCGGTGGACCGACGGCCCCGACCTTCGGACGGGGGCGTCGCGCGCGCTGGCGGCGGGGAGCTCTCTCTGGAAGCCAGCGTGGGCCCGGCGCCCGGGAAGGAGCGAGTGGACAGGGCCGCATTCTTGGCCGCCTTCCCAGCCAGGGTGCTCGAATTCAGCTCCTGGCACGTTTGCCTCGAGTTAGTCACGAAGGGATCGAAGAGAGCCCCAAAACTCGAGCATTTTCCCTTCCTGTGAGCCCCTTGAGGCCAGTACATGCTTCCTTCTCAGAATAATTTCGGAACTCAGGCTGCGGTAGGCCTAATCTCTAGCCTTGTCCTCAGGGAGCGCACAATCAAGTAGCACAGATAGACATGTAAACAAAATTTCGACACAGTGTGATGACCCCAACAAAAAGAAGCATTATGAGGTTTAATGTAAAAAGGTAACTTGAACGGCAGGGGGAGTGGGAGGATGCATGAAAGGCTTCCTGGGGTAAGTGCTGCGGTATCTAGAGTTTGAAAGACCACGTGAAATTTGCTCAAGTGCATTTCCGGTGGAAGGGATGCTTGTGGTGCCAGACCTGACTGGCACAATTGGAGATGAGCTGAATAGGTAAACTGATCATAATAATGCGTTTAAGATGGGCTAAACTGCACTCTGCCCTTGGGGCACTGGGTTTCATTGCAGGGTATTAAGAGGGGAACAGTTTCAGATATTTTTACTTTGCTTTTGTTGTTAATTTATTTTCGAATATGTACTACACGTACTTGGTATAAAATCCAAGTTTTATTATTTTTTTTTAAAGATTTTATTTATTTATTCGACAGAGATAGAGACAGCCAGCGAGAGATGGAACACAAGCAGGGGGAGTGGGAGAGGAAGAAGCAGGCTCATAGCGGAGGAGCCTGATGTGGGGCTCGATCCCATAACGCCGGGATCACGCCCTGAGCCGAAGGCAGACACTTAACCGCTGTGCCACCCAGGCGCCCCTAAAATCCAAGTTTTAAAAGAGTATATACAATCGATTCTTTCTAGGAGCGACGGTTCTGTTCTTGTGTATCCTTTCAGGGAGTCTACAAATACACATTTTTTTTAAAGTTTATATTTACTTAAGCAATCTCTGCACCCAGGGTGGGGCTGGAACTCAGGACCCCGAAACTAAGAGTCGCAGGCTCTTCTGACTGAGCCAGCCTGGTGTTCCTACAAAAACACCTTTTATAATCATGGTCTTTCAAGAGATTTTCTATAGCCCGGTTACTCATAGTTTATTCTTGATCTACAGCAGTACTTGGGGAACTTGTTGGCAATACGGATTCTCAGGCCCCATCCCAGACCTACTGAATCAGAATCTGCCTTTTAACAAGATTCTCAGGTGACTCTGCACATTAAAGTGTGAGAGGCAATGATATACAGTCATCCATTATAAAGATAGATTAGAAGTAGGCAAGCAGAAGGCAGGGAAAGGCTGGAAGCAAGTTCCCTAGCACACAATCTATCTTTTATTCACATTTTTTATCTCTGGCATTTGGCACAGTATTTAATACCATAAAGCAAATATTTTATGAATTAATTAGAGGAGAACACAAGCCTAAAGTAAAGGAATGGTAACAGGAAAGAACTAATCTGAGAAATAGTTAAGGGTCAAAACAATTCATTGACTGTGATGGTTAATTTTATGTGTCAACTTGGCTAGGCCATGATAACCAGTTTTTGGCCAAACGCTAGTTGTTGCTGTGAATATACTTGTTGTATGTGATCTACATTTAAATCAGTAAGCTCTGAGTAAAGCAGAGTATCCTCCAAAATTTGGATGGGTCTTATCCAATCAGGTGAAGGCCTTAAAAAAATCACACTGAGGAAAAAGGAATTCTGCCTTCAGACTGCCTTTGAACTCTGCAGCAGCAGCAGCCCTTGCCTGGGTCTCCAGCCTGCTGGCCTGCTCTGCAGATTTCAGAATTGCCAGCTTCTACAATCTGTGAATTGATTCCTTAAAAGAATTCTCTCTGTCTCTCTTTCTCTTTCTCCACACACACATGCTACTGGTTCTGTTTCTCTGGATAACCCCAATTAATACAGTGACTGATTGGATGTGGAAGAGAAGGGGATGGCAGAAGCAGAGGGTAATGCTTTTGGAGATTGAATGAGTGGTGACACCAATATATGGGTGTTGAAATAAAAAATCTGAGAGCTATCCTTGCTTCCTCTCACCCCCTAAATTCAGTCACTAAGTTCTGTGATTTACTTTCACTATTAATCTTGAATCCATTTACCTGGTATCTCTTGTTACTACCTTCGTCCAAGCTTTCTCTAGGCTTTTCTATGATGACCTCCCAGTTGGTTTTCTTTCCCCCCCACTTGCCCCACCACAATCCATTCACTACACACCAGGCAGTTTACTTATTTAAAAATGTAAATCAGAGGCCCCTGAATGGCTCAGTCGGTTGAGCATCTGCCTTCAGCTCAGGTCGTGATCCCATGATCCTGGAATTGAGCCCAGGGAGCCTGCTTCTCCTTCCTCCCTCCTGCTCTCTCTCTCTCAAATAAATAAAATCTTTAAAAAATAATAATAAATAAAAATGTAAATCAGATCGTGACACCCCTTTCTTCCAGTTGAAAACCATTTAGTGGCTTGTTATTTTTAAATTCCAACTCCTTACTATGACGTACAAGGTCCTACATAGTCTGACTCCTACCTCCCATCAATCCCCTATGTCATTCTCATTAATTTCATTGCTACTAACCCTCTAAGGCTACTAAGCCCTTTCCTATTTTTGGACCTTGTACTTGCTATTTTTTTTGCCCACAATGTTCTTTCCACACCTCTTTCCATGGTTTGTTTTTTCTTTTAAATCAAAGTTCAAATGTTACCTTTGCAGAAAGCTCTTCCCTGATCTACCTCCTACAAGAGGCCTCCCCCAGTTACTCTATCTCATCACTCTGTTTTTGTCATAACATTTTTCACAATCTTTAATGACCCTGTTTACATATTTATGTCTCTTTGGAGTACAGGGACTTTGTGTTCTTTACTACTGTATTCCCAGTGCCTGGCATATAGTAAATGGTCAATAAATGTTTTTGAAAATGACTGAATGGTGCCTCTCATCATAATAAGGAATAAGGATAAATTAACTTTTGGCCACACAGATCTTGACATTCTTGTGGGATATCCAAATAGAAATGTCTAGTACATATTTGGAACCAGAGAAGTCTGGGCTGTAGATAGAGGATTAGGAGTCATCTGATTACGGTGGTGGAAGGAATCATGTGAAACTAGACACTCTGATGATAGGACAGAATGAGAAGAATCTTTGAAGCCATCAACATTTAAGGAGCATCCAGAGAAAAAAGGTATAGAAAGGATAGTAAGTTAAAAAAAATCCTTCCAGTTCTATCAGGTTTTTTGTTCTTTTGTTTGTAAAAGATTTAATTTTAAATTTTTTTTAAAGATTTTATTTTTATTTATTTGACAGAGAGTGAGACAGCCAGCGAGAGAGGGAACACAAGCAGGGGGAGTAGGAGAGGAAGCAGCAGGCTCCCATTGGAGGAGCCTGATGCCGGGCTCTATCCCATAACGCCGGGATCACGCCTTGAGCCGAAGGCAGACGCTTAGCAACTGCGCCACCCAGGCGCCCCGTAAAAGATTTAATTTTAAAACACTGGAATATACTTGAACATTCATTTTTGGAAGTCAGGAGACCTGGGTTTTAGTCAGATACCAGATTATATTGAACTGAACACTGGACACTGGACACTTCCAGTGAGGACTGGAAAAAGCTCACAATGATTCCTGCTTTTCTGGAAATTGTCCTAGTACACAAGAGTAGGTAGGCTTCCAAAAGCTGTGTTTGCTTTCTTACCATAGCTGGTTTGGGAAGGTCAAAAGCAAATTAACTGTGAAGCTAATGAAGCTTTAGCTTTAGCTTTAGCTTCAGGGCCCCTAGTTGCATGGATGGACCCGTCCACTCTTCAAAGAAAGCCCTCCAAATTGTATATGCTTCAAATTCTATAAAATCTGGAACTACCTCTAGGTGGGATGTAAGTAACCCAGTGGAACTATCAATTCTCTTTGTAGCTGGTCTCCAAAGATGGCCCTTCAATGAATAGTATTCAAGCCCTTATGCAGTCTCTTCCCCTTGAGTCTGGGCTAGCCCTATGATTCATTTTTTTTTTTTAAAGATTTTATTTATTTGACAGAGACAGCCAGCGAGAGAGGGAACACAGGCAGGGGGAGTGGGAGAAGAAGAAGCAGGCTCATAATGGAGGAGCCTGATGTGGGGCTCGATCCCATAATGCAGGGATCACGCCCTGAGCCGAAGGCAGACACTTAACCGCTGTGCCACCCAGGCGCCCCCCTATGATTCATTTTTAACCAGTAGGATAGGGCAGATGTGACATGGAATGCTAGGCCATAACAGGCCTTGTAGCTTCCACCTGCGCCTTTTGGAATGCTCACTCTGGTGGAAGCCAGCAGCCACGTAAGAAGTCTTACTACTATAAGATCTCCATGCTGTTTCAAGCTAACTATATGGAGAGGCTGTTTAGGAAAAGAGCCAGACATGGGAGAGAAGAAGCCATCTAGGACATCCAGCCTAGTTGAGCCTTCAGGTGATTCCATCCCAAACATTTGAATGCAACTGCAGAAGACCGAAAGCAAGAGTTGCTCAACTGAGCCCCATCAACCCACAGATGAGTGAGGGAGAAGTTATCTTAAGCCTTTTAACTTTTGAGGTGAACTGTATGCAGTGATAACAGATTCTTTTTCCCAAGACTTTATAATTTGGTGACTGATGATGGCACCCTGAAAGGAAGACCACAAACTCCTGATGAAGTGATGATTTTCCAGGCCACCTTACTTCCTTCTGTTACCCTTGAGGTCCAGTTGTCCAGCTCTTCTTTAAATGTCATGAGGTACCCCAACATCTTTCCAGTACATTTCATTCTTGGCCTCAGCAAAAAGTTTAACAAATACATCCTAGTAATCTAATTAGAGATAACAAATCTTTAGAGGCTAAGCTCTGCTATAAAATCTGTGTTTGGCACATAGTAGGCACTTAGTAACTGTTGAATGACTGCGTGAATAAATTTCTATGCAGAACTGGGTTTTCTTTTTTTTTTTTTTAAGATTTTATTTATTTGAGAGAGAAAACGAGCAGAGAGGAGGGGCAGAGGGGGGAAGAGAGAGAGAGACGCAGACTCCCTGCTGAGCAGGAAGCCCGCCATGGGGCTCAGTCTCAGGACCTGGAGATCATGACCTGAGCTGAAAGCAGATGCTAAACCGACTGAGCCACCCAGGGGCCGCCAGAACTGGGTTTTCTTTACCAAGAAAAACCTACCCATTAGGTCATTGTTTGTCCTCATGAAAGGTGGTCTGAAAATTAATTTGGGTCCTAAAGACACTTTTTTATTATATTACTAGTACATCCATTGCATTATAGCAGTAACCTGAACTAGGAAATAGTAAATAAGTGGTTAAGAAGGTGCCAGATCCAATCAACTACCCCAAGGTGGAGTTACAGGAAAGCAAGACTATATATTTCTCTAATGATAGTTGTAATTAATCATCTGTCATTAGTAATGTAGTCATCTGTATTAACTTACCTGAAGATGTTCTAAGACAATGTATCTTAAGATGAACAAAAAAATGTTAACAGAAAGAAAGTGAAACATAGGGAAGGTAAGACCAAAAAACAAGATTTTGAGTCTCTAGAGAAAAAGGTAAGCTGAGGGGCACCTGGGGTGGGGGGGGTGCTCAGTCGGTTAAGCGTCTGCCTTTGCTCAGGTCATGATCTCAGGGTCCTGGGACTGAGCACCACATCACATTGGGCTCCCTGCTCAGCGGGAAGCCTGCTTCTTTCTCTTCCCTCTGCCGCTCCCCCTGCCTGTGCTCTCTCTCTCAAATAAATAAAATCTTTAAAAAAAAAAAAAAAGGTAAGCTGACCTACAGACTTTTGATAGATGGATACCTAGTAGAGATGAGAGGTGTCCTGTTGAATTGATATTACCCATTATGATTCATTTTCAGTAGATTTTCTCTCTTGTTCCACCTGTACCAAGCAGACATCTGATTGTTATTTAGTTTCATAGGGAGAAAACTTGCTGCCAGTGAATGAAGGAAATTGAAATCTGGCTTAAAAACTAGTGTGTTGTGAGTTTAATTGGTATAAAGCAATTCCCCTGAATCTCATCAACTGGGTTGAACTGAATAAATCAATTTTCTGGACATAAATAGAAGTCCAAACTATGAAGTGTGAGCTCATTCATTGATTTATTCAACAAATAATTATTGAGTGCCTACCTTGTACCAAGTACTGTTCTAGGTTCTGGGGATATTAACTTGAAGGTATTAATCTATATGCAACTGAAAATGGGTTTTGGGGGTTGGAGATGCTATGGAAACATACATGGGCTATATGTATGTAGCACTGAATTTAAAAATTTTTTAAATTAAATTTTTTAAGCAGAAATTGAGAATTTATTCACAGTGTTGTGCATGCTGCTTTTTGAAATGAGGAAGCAGGGCAATAATTGTCTAGAATTATGTGCTAGAAAATTCATTTAGTCCTTACAAAGAATCTGTGATTCACATTAGTCTCAAGGGGGCCCTGTAATCACACATAACAGTATTATTTTACAGATGACTAGAGTAATTGATCAATGTTGATTTAACAAATTAATATTAAAACCTCTGTAAGAACTTCATCATTAAGACCATAAGGTAGTAAATGACAGCAGAAATGAAGCAGAGCTGCCAATGGCTTCTTTTTAAGTGAAGTCCCTTAAGTACAGACTCAAAATCTGAGATTAAATAAAGACTGAAGAGGTTTTAATTGCAAATAGGACCAAGTTAAGACATTTATAAAGTACCAAAATCACTGAGTCAGTACATATTTAAAAAGATTGGATTTATATTTGATATAGAAACAACTAGGGGCGCCTGGGTGGCTCAGTCATTAAGCGTCTGCCTTCGGCTTGGGTCATGATCCCTGGATCCTGGGATTGAGCCCTGCATTGGGCTCCCTACCCAGCGGGAAGCCTGCTTCTTTCTCTCCCCCTATTTGTGCTCCCTCTCTTGCTGTGTCTCTGTCAAATAAATAAATAAAATCTTAAAAAAACAAAACAAAGAAAACCCCAACTAATTGGGGGCACCTGGGTGGCTCAGTTGGTTAAGTGTCTGACTCTTGATCTCAGGTAAGGTCTTGATTTCAGGGTGGTGAGTTGAAGCCTCACACTGGGTTCCACGCTGGGCATGGAGCCTACATTAAAAACAACAACAAAAAAATGAACTAATTGAAAGACTTTTTCCTTTTAGCCCCCCACCCCTCCCAAAAAAGCCTACCCAAGAATTTTATAAGACATGAAATGACAGCATCTGTCTCTGTTCAACTCTTATACATTTTCCCTTACTTACTTTTATATGGTACCATAAAATCCTAGAGTACCTTCCTATTCCTGTCAGTAAACTGGACAAGCCATACTCTTCCTAGGACTTTACCAATCTCCTGGCCTCACATTGTCCATTACAAGGGTAGCACCCAATGCATTAACCATTTGTTGTCTTAAAGGAAGAGAATACATTGTGTGGTCAATTAGGTCAGCTTCTACATAACTCTTAACTGGTTTTCCATCCACCCACCCACTGTATTCCCTGTCAGCCAAAGTGATCTTTTCAAGACAAATCTGATCATATACTGCCTTGCTTGATTTCACGTCCCCTCCTCCCACAACCAGCCTGGCTTTACATACATTCAATAAATGTTTTACAGATCTCCATTTAATAAGCTTCTCAAAGCCATTCCATTGTCAGTCTTCCCTACTAGGCTGTAAGCTTGAGGGCAGTGTCAGGTTTGCTTTCCTCTGCCATTCATAGAGCCTGAAATAGTGACTAACACATAGGCAGTGTTTTAAAATGACTTTTCCTGTCATTAGGAAGACTGCTTGTAATTACTTTCAACAAATATTGCCTTATATTGAATATAACATTAAAGCCTATTATGTGGTAGCTACTAAAAGCTCTTTCTAGTTTATTTGGTTCATCCACTAAGAAACTTCTGACTTGACAAATCATTTATATCACCCCGCTACCCCCAACTACTTACCAGATCTCTCAAGCCATTCATTACTGTTAACTCATCACCCACTTTTTCCTTAATACTCAGCATATTTCATCAAATGCGCTAACATAGGTGACCTCTCCATTATTACTTCCAGCCTTCATTTGAACGTACCCTACTGCCCATGTTTTCCTTAGGGGGGAATAAAAGACGTGGTATTACAATACTGTGATTTTTGCACTGCCCTTTCCTGCCCCTTCTAGCTTCAGACATCTCCCCAGTGTGCATACGTATGGCCTGCGTATCCTCAAGAAAACTAACCACTTTAACATTTGCATTGTGGTAGTTATTTGAATATTGCCTTACAGTTTGTAACGTCTTGACATGTTTCATCTTTGTAATTATGAAAGGTAGATCTTGGTGCACCTTTTGCACAGAGAACAGGTCAAGGCTCAGAAAACTTTGGTAAGTTAATGAGTACTTATGGACTTGGATTCAGGTCCTTTGACTCTGAATGACCCTTTCATTAACCAAACTCCCAAGTCAACTACTCACCTGAATGCCATTTATTTCTAAAGGTGGTAGGGATACTGCAGTGACTCTCACACATGTATGTGCATTAAACTCCATTGGAGGTTAGGGAAAATAGTTATTAAATATCCCATCACAGCCAGGGGCTGAGGAAAATGAAGAGATGCTGGTCAAAAGACATATATCCAGATGTATGAGGATCTGTTTTGGGGACCTGGTTTACAGCACAGTGACTGTAGTTAACAGTGCGGTAAATGCGTACTTGAAAGTTGCTATCAAAGTAGACTTTAAATGTTCTCATCTCACCCTAACAAAAATGGTAATTAGGTGAAGGATGTGTCAACTAACTGTGGTAAACATCTCACAATGTATGTATCAAGTCATCACACTGTACATCTTACTTTTACTCAAGATGGAAAAAAAGGCTAACCACAGAGATTGGGGTGGAACCAGAGTGCTATTTTGTATTTATGTTGGTTCATGTTATTTTGCCCATTACATCAAGTATAAACTCCTCATCTTAGGCTCACCATAATCTGGTTCTTTGCCATCGTATCTCCTTTTCAAAATTCACCCCTTTATTCAGATTTTATTCTACTTCCTCAAACAGTAGTTCCAGAAATTGTGATTCCTCCCATCTGAAACCTACTCTGTGTACCTTACCCATAAGTCCTGAAGATATTAAAGAGGAAAGTAATGTAAAAAAAATCGTGTAATTGTTAACAAAAAAAAACACTATACAGATATAAGCTGTTAGATATTGTTTCTAATGGCTGATAAAATATCATCAAAGAAAAGTGCTTCCATAAAAGTTTTATTTATCCCCACAACAACCCTGTGAGGTAGGGTGATCAGGGCATTTGAAGATGAGAAAACTAAGTCTACATTACTTGTTCACGGCTATACTGCATAGTAAATATGTAGAAATTAAACTGAGATTTTTAAATATCCATGACTTTTATATTGATTCACATGGAAAAAGGCAGAGAGACTATTAACTTCTCCCTACCTTAATGCCAAAAGGACACTGCCTTGAAAAATCCCATTTCAAAAGATGAAAGTAGTATTTCATTGCTTATTTCTACAAAGATTTATAAAATAAAAAAATAGTGAAATATTTTACAGTTAATATATATAATGGTCTCATTCAGGGATGTCCTTCAGCTGTATATATGATCAACTATTCCAAGTGCTAGAAATGCAAACTCTTAAAAAGTATGAGACAAGAATGATAATGAGCAGTAGCCTGAATCTTCTTTATTATTCCTCCATGTATCTTGAGTAAGTTCTGTGAAATCTGGTCCCAGTTTAAAAAAACAAACAAACCCAGCAAAAAACTACCACAGAGACATCTGGTAAACTTTTATTTAGTTGCCTACTCTCAAACCACTGTCACATTATTTAAAACAGTGACTTCCCAAAGCTGGCTATTAGAATCACTTGGAGAGCTTTTAGAAAATTACAGAACGCTCAGGCCCCACTCTAGATCCACTGAGACAATTCTGTAGGGCCTAGGCCTCGGGAATCTATTTCATAAGCTCTTCAGAGTAATTCTAATGGTGAGGTTTGGGAACTGCTGATATATTTTAAAATACTAATAGCAAGACCAAAAAGTAACTAAGTATAAACTTGCTGCTCTCTTATCCCCTTTCTAAAAATGTCTCAAAACACATTATATCCCCAGAACTCTTGCCTCTGGGCAAGTAATTTTAATTCAAGATACAAAGAAACATTTTATAAAAATGTATCCTAGTTGAGTGAGACTTGGATTCCAATAATAATTTAAGTGGCATTTAAATATAAGATACTGAGTTTTGTGGTTCTTAATCTGAAATTTTAAAATGTGTTTTATACAGGTTCCTAGCAGGCTTTCACCTTGGGAAGATATGAAAAGCAATGACATAATCAAGCATATCAGCACTGAAAAAATACTATACTCAAATATAGCTCATGAGAGGAATAAGAAAGTGAATGAATGACAACCTAAGGCCTTTTGGCCCATACATTTTTGTTCCCAGTCCACTCTTCCCCTATAAGGGGAGATAAAATAAACATTCTTTCCTAGTTGCTTGGCATAGTTATTCAGTGGGTAACTATTAACTAAGTTAATTTAGATACACAAGATTAAGAGATAACAAATAAATACCTAGGAAGACAAAGAGAAGTCAGTTCAGAAAACCCTAACTAGCTAAGGATGTGGTATATAACACCATCATGTTAGTACAATTAAATGAAGGCTTCAGTGTCCTTTACATTTCAGCTTTATGTGATTGACACAAGATGTGGAAGAGATCTGGTCCTTAATGAAGAATTCTGTGCTCGCTGTAACGATTTGTAGGAACAATGAAATGCTTTCTTCATGGATGAGATGAAGTCTCTCTGTTTTTCAGGCAAGTTGACTGAACAAAACAATGAAAACGAACTTCTTTAGAAGGTTGAATGAAAGTAATATCTAGCTGAAAAAGTCATTGGCCAAAGATAACTTTTTTTTAAACCATTCTATGTTTAACACTAAAAACAAAAACAAAAAAAACCAACAATAACAACAACCAAACAAACCAGAAAACCCAGAGAAATATAAAAAAACAATGTACACATCCATTTCACTGACAGGTACAAGAAAATAGCCTTTTATAGAAGTTACAATGCTTTCAACAACCCCCCATCCCAATTTTGGGAAACAAGATAAAGCCATCGGGTAAATAAATATACATACTAGCTAATATAAAACAATTATGGTTTCAAATCGTTATCAACTCTTTTAAGACTCAAAGAGAAATATGGTGATATAAATCTGATTAGGGCTACATATATTACACAGAATTAAAAAACACAACTGATTTAAACATCCTAACAATAATACAAATATTTAAAAGAACGTCTTAAAAGCCAGACATTTATCACTGGAAATATCACAATTATAATATGTACTTCAGATATGTAATGTGTATATAGGTCACTTTTGCTGTGTCTTATCAGGTATCCATCTCTCCTGCATTTCCTATAGTTAGTTTTTATAGAGTTCATGTTTCCTGTGCGAACTAAAGCAGTTGGGCACATCTCAATTCACAAAATAGACACCTCCACTTAACTAAATGGAAGTGTTTAAGATAACATTTACCAATAGCTAAAGAAAAGAAGGGGTAATGAGAAGGTAAAACATATTAAAGTGGAAGGAAACTGGATAACTGTCTCTTCATAAATTATTTTAAATTTTGTATTAACAACAAATTTGAAATGACTCAAATCAAGTAATGAAGAAAAATAAATTGGTCTCAAGAAATTTTCTCAGGCCATATAAAATTTCTCTTTATTTCTTTACAGAATCTTGTTACGCTAGATTCCTTTGTCAGCTGACTTAAAGAACTCTCCCTAGCATGGGACTGAAAACAGCTTTACCATTAATAAAAGATGATTAAAAGTTGTTTATTTTCAAGTGCCCATAGGCACAACAGTACAGGTGCTTACATTTCCCTTTCAGTTATGGGAAAGCCCTTTGAGACTGTTTACTTAATCAGAAAAGCTTTCAGCAATTATAATGCATGCTGAAAGCTCAGATCTTGTATAGGTTTTGGGTTTTATTGTTTGAGCATAAAAGGGGAGCAAGGAGAAATGTAACTAGGTTCAGAATTTTGAGCAAGAGCGTATGTAAAGGTAACGTATGTACATTTTATTTCAAGAAAGACAGAAGACAAACAGCATAAAGATGCCCAGATGCCCTAAAGATAAATACATTTCAAAGATTCTCATTAAAATGAATCTGTGGAGTATTTTTTCCTGCAAGCAAAATACCTTTCTTTAAATTAAAACAAAAACAACCAAAACAAACAAACAAATAAAAAAAAACCAGTATTCTGAATTGCAAATGCTTTTGCTTTTTTTTTTTTTTGCAGAAAATCTGCCATGATTATTTTTTTAATGAATAAGGATTTTCCACAAAACAGGCTTGCTCTACATGCTAGATTTTTTAAACAGTTCAGTGACACAATATGCTAACTACATACACAACAGATAATATAGTAAGAAAACACTCAACCTGATGAAAAGTTAAAATCTTCATTAATACACTGAAAATTGACATAACTCATGCCTTTAAAATCAAAAATACAAAAATTAAATGTTTTCCTAAAAAGATTTCCTTATTTTAAGGATTCATTTGAAAATGAAGCTGCATGTAATTTGTACAATAAGTTGTACAAGTAAACAGGTAATATACATAAAAAATTAAGTGACATACTCCTCAATTATCAGTTGTCCACCTTTAATTTCCAATACTGTACTTTCTTAACAAGCATACAAAATATCAAACTTCTCTTTAGAAAAAGTGCCGTTCTTTGACATCCTTTACACAAAAACAGTCTGAGCCTGTGGCATGTTAATGCAGTCGAGAGGCAAAGCATACTAACTTTTACAAATTCTACCTTCCATAAAAAGCCTCCCGAAAAGGAGATTACACGCCACTATAAAAATATCAACCTCTTGTGGTAGCTGCATTAGAGAACCAAGGCTTGAAGACTATTTTCATATAGCATAGAAAACCACTATGAGAGCATATTAACTGCATTGGTGGCTTGGGAGTTTACTGTGCCACAGGATTATGCATAGCTACTGTAAGGTACCAAGACTGTTACACAGAGTTTTAAATTGATTGTAACCAAGAGCATAACAGAGGTACTACCAGCCCATGCAAAATAACTAAAAATACTGAGTCACTGTGCTGAATACTTCATTCCTGGAGAAAACCAAAGGCAGCAGTAACCAAATCAAGCCCAACAGGTGACCAAACTCATTCTCCTCAAAGATTGGTGAGCACAGTGAAGTCTGAGGTATACCTTTATCCATTAAATCTGTGTGCCATTGCAAGATATTACCATCTGGGAACACATGCCATCACAATGGTTTAAATCTTTTGAATATTAGTCATTCATATATTCTTATCTACCCAGTCCTCTGATTTTTTTTTTTAAAGATTTCACCTACAGTAGAATATTACAGAAACAAAATATAAATGCATGTCTTTCTAAATGAAACTTACATGGACTAAAAGTAGAGAATATTTTTAAACAAATATACAATATGCAGGCAGACAAAGCAGGAAAACGGCCATTCAAATGTATAATAAAAAACTAAAAATTGACTATTTCCAGAAAACTATGAAGCGCCTCAACTAAAAGGAATGCATAATGAAAATCTAATCTAATACAGGTCAAAAATGTAAAAAGGTTATAAACCTTAACAGGAAAAATAAAACAACTTTTACTGGCCATTCCTGTTGAAATGAGAATCTTAAAGTAACAGAAAAGTGGCTACAAACCCACTTAGAGCACCGAACAGAGAGAAAATAAAAGTCCATTTTCATCTCTGTTATTATCATAAAATCCTGTGTGACTACAGGTCAAACTGCTGGTGGCAGAAACAGAATTCTTTATAAACTGCAGATGTCCTGTACATAAAAAAATTTCACTGGAGTTGCACTAGTTCTAAAGACTCTTCTGTTTTAGCCTACCTACTGTATGTATTCAATCTGAGATAAAGTCTCTTTCTGTAACCCTTGATTATTATTGGGCACCAAAGATAAGAAAAGCAAGACGGGGTACAAAAATGCAAAATTTCAACAGTAATGGCAATGTTTTTGTCTTAGTCCAAAAGGGTCCTGCATTCTCTCCCCCTTCAGTGATTTGACAAGTCTTTGCACTTAATCTGGGGGCAGCAAATCATGCAAGCGAAATCTGTCTCTGATGTGAGGTCGAACATCTTCATTCTGTGCGGAGAAAAAGACATTTTAAAAGCCATGTAATTTCAAAAATATGATCCTCATAGTACTGTGAACATTTTTCCTTTGCAGAGAAAATATACCACATGTATTTTACAACTTATATTGTTTGCCAAATATAAAGAAAGATACTATATGCAGAAGCAGTTAACTAAGAGTTAAATTTAGATTAAAACAACAACCACCTGTCATTCAAGTTTTAATTCTGTAAAGAACCATTATGCACTAAGAGGCAAGACCAAAAAACAGGCAGAAGTGTTAAGCCACTGAACTCTACTTTATATATTAGGAAAAAATAACCCCAGAATAAAGTTTCAGTAGCAATAAGCATGAATTCTAGACCTGAACTATGAAAGCAAAGTGAAATCAACTTACTACTACTAGTTAGTAACTTGCAAGAAGCAGCCCAGTGAAATAAAAACACCCAACTACAAATTTTTAAATACTGATAAGCATGATTTTAATATAAGAAAATGCCTGTAATCCTTTTCAACTATTGCCCTAATTTCACACCAAGTTGACTTCAAATGTTAGTACACATCAAGCATTTAAAAAGGTTTATTTCAATAGAGTTGAGGCAACAAAAGCAAAACAGAAAAAGAAAATTAAGATATACTTACCAGTTCTACAAGCTTCTCCAGAAATGGAATCAATTTTAGAAGTTCATTGTCATTTTTATCCATAAACCAGCTTTCTATAGGGATTCCATTAGATAGCTAAAACGATAAATAAGTAATTAAATCCTCTTTTTATTTACATTTTGCCTACTTTGTAAAAGCTTGAAAGAGAAATAACAGATACTTAAGAAACACTGATCTATATAAGTTCCTCTGAAAAGGAATGCCATCAGTTTATGCTTGTCATATTCCAACAACTCAACAGTGCAAGAGACAGATGTTAAGGAATACATCAAAGCCTAACTGGTTTTCTGCATAATGACTTCCTAGTATATATGAAACTAAACAAGAAAGATCCATTGCAACAAGTTTTGCATTAACATAACTAAAAATATTACTTGACTGATTCAAGAAATAGCTACTATTAGTCAATGCAAGGTACTGTGAATGAAGGGATACTGCCAATGTAAACAGAACACTACCAGAAAGTCTAAACTTTTACACACGGACTGTGTCACATTCATTGTTTCATTCCCAACAAGTATCAGGACAACCTGAAATAGCAGGAATGTAACAAACATACGCAATGGTATTTCACTGAAAAGGAGTCTAGAAACAAGAATGCAAACCATATTTGTTTTATAGTAAATCATCTCTAGGTTGTCTTTAACATTTATGCAGAATACTATGTTTAAGATGGAGGACAACTGAAATGATTTTATGCAGGAACCAGTGAGAAATTCTTAAAAACACATTTCAAAATGTGAGCAATGACCTCAATTGAACATATTTCAATACATATGCAGCTTTTCCCCTTTCTCCTTTTTCATCTTTTTACTTTTTTACTTGTTCTAGCTACACCCAACCCAATTTCCACCATTCCTATTCTGCACAGATTTATTGTGAAGGAAATCTCAGAACTATCACACGAACATATTCATAATGTAAAACATGATCTTGCAAGGATGCCTCATGTCTAGTCCAAGTTCTGTTTCTTTTAAAGGACTTTTTTTTTTTTTTTTTAAAGACTTTACTTTATTTGACAGAGAGAGAAAGAGAGAGACAGACAGCACAAGCAGGGGGAGCATCAGGCTGAGGAAGAGGGAGAAGCAGGCTCCCCGCAGAGCAGGAAGCTGGATGCAGGGCTCAATCCCAGGACCCTAAGATCATGACCTAAGCTGAAGGCAGATGCTTAACTGACTGAGCCACCCAGGTGCCCCCAAGTTATATTTCAAAGAAACACTGACACAAGGTATAAATATACTGACAAAATAGTCTAAGAAATTATTTCAGAATGTCAAAGCAAACATACCAGAATATGGTTAAACTATTTATAATTCTCAAACATGTTTACAATTACTTAACAACTGCTAAGAATACTATTAACTGATGTATGCTTTATAGTCCCTTCTTATTTAGACTTATTACCCAGATTTTTATCTGTGTTGTACTTCATTTAAAAGAAAATTTTCCACAAGGAATACAGCAGTTTGGCATTTCTAATTCTAAAAGATAACACCAAACAGGGAAATTGCACCAGTGAAAATTCTGTTCTCCCGTCATTTTGTTTGGCAGCATTTGTTCTCATTATATATATTTTTTCCCAATCTGAATTTGTTTAGCAACCCTCCCTTCCTACCTGATATGCAAAGGCTTGTGGTGAGTTGTCAATTATTATAGTCTTTGAAAGATCTCTTCCAAGGATATTTAAGTCCTTTATATAGTTTCCTTGTACACAAACACAATGTTCACGGAAAAGCCGATGCCTAAACATAAAAATAAAAACAAATTAACTAAAAAAAAACAAAAACAAAAACAAAAACAAACTCTAAAAATTACAACATATACTGAAACACATACACATACCATAGGCTTTACAGTTTAAGCCTTATTATTTTCTCTCACAAAGGAAATTCAAATACAAATGTGAGCCTAAGCTTTGGGCTACAGTTTTACTTTTAAAAATGTTAGCAATTATTGAAACCTTACAACCAAATATTACCATGCCTTTAAGAACTTCGGCTTATCCCAAAATGTTATATTAAATTATAAAGAGGGATTAAAAACTCTGTAAATTGTTTTTGTAATTTATTTACCCAGGAAAGCTCAGTTCAGATGCAGCATCTGGTTGTCAGCGAGGTCCTGCTTTTTAACCAATTTTCCAGATGGTTGACTGAGGCACAAGGAGGTCAAGTGACTTGCCCAAGGTCACACAGTAAGTCAGTGGTTAGCCCCGCATTGGAACCCAGGATCCTCCTGGCTCCCAGTCCTTTGCTCTAACCAGAAGACCACACAGCCTCCCTATCCCTGTACATGCCAGAATAGAAAATATAAGAAGGAATGTTTCTGTGTTGGAATTTTAAAAAATGTTTTTAGTTTCCCTTATAGTTTTTGAGAAAAGGTGTGGAGGCCAAAACATTCCATCACTTCAACTTTTCCCAAACACCCATCTTTCTTTTAATTTAGTGTGAGTGTGTGTATGATCATTTGAAAAAACAAGGATTGAATGAAATGATGAATTCAGAATTAAGTATTACAAATGTAAACTGATGTTTCACCAATGATACTTAACTGAACAATGCTGTTATCATTTAAAAAAGCTTTTTAAAGGCTTTATAATAATACTTATAAACTGTTATATCATCTCATTTAGCACTCAAAATGTTAGTCTCCAAATATTACTAATAATTAATACAAATCACCTTGAAATGCTCCATTTGCATACATTAATAATTTGGTAGTTTGGCTTCCTTGTGTCTTAATCCCACTAAACAATTTCTCAGCAGCTAGGGCCTACTCATACCTATATTTTTAATTACGGAATTTCAAGAAAGGGGCACTTTCTACCAACAAAATCTGCCACAGCTCTAACAACAAAAAAACTCAACCTTAAAAACACCAGTGCCAGTGATGAGAGAGTTTTCCAACCAGACAAAATGTAGTAAAAATAGTTCTCTTCCTCCCTTTATAAAAAGAATACTTTTAATTAAATGATCATCTACCTCATATGGTTTAAAGACCATCCTACTTTGAAAAGGTTAAGACCAGACAAAAGAATTTAAGTCCTGGTTGGGCCTACAGAAGATTCCATTTTTATTTGTATAAACATTTATGTTACGTATGAGGAAACTGGAGAGGCAGGTGCAGCACAAAATACAAGTTACTACTACTGTTTCTTCCCCAATAGCAGCAAACTCATCCAAGACAGGAAACAAATGAGTATGTATGTGGATACTAATGATTACTTCAATTAAATTATACTAAAACCCCTCAGGTTATTCAGGAGTCTGAGGGTCAGTAGCAGGTATTTGCAGTTTTAGAAAGAAACCACTTTTGCCAGTCATCAGATTTGCATTTGGACTCATGAGATTCAGAAATCATAGGAATTTCTGAGTCTACCTTGTCTTCCACATAATTCCCTTTAGCACTCTAATGGATTCAATATACTGTTCAAAAAGTTCTACGTGTTTTAAATTATTCAAATACCACTACATAAAACAAATTTAAACCCCCAAATGTGTAGATTGTATAAAACTGGTTTAAAAGAGGGGTGTTAATCTGTAACATCATAATTCTATGACTATGACTTGCCCCCCAGTAAAATGAAAGCTCTAAGAGGGAAAGGCTTGTATTGCTCACCACTGTTCCATGGAACACTGGAGGTGCTGAATAGAAATCTTCAGAATGAATGAAGTCATCAAAGCAAAATCATTTGTGTACTTTTGTTAAAGTTAGGTAAAATGAGCATGTATTATACTTTCATGAATAGAATACACCATTTTCATTTTTGTGTCTGATGCTTATATGGAAGATAAAATGGAAAGTGACAAGGACAAATTTTGATCCTTTAGATAAAAAAAAAATCACAGCTCTATTTACAAGAAAGAAAATCTAAGTGTGGACATCAGAAAAAGTCTTTTAGCATAGTTGCACCACTCAATAACAAAGGTACTGTTAACAGCAGAAATTAGGATTTTCCACTAAAAAAATACGGAAGAAAGTATTCAAGAAAATGAATTCCCAGCTATTAAAGCTTTTATGAGCCTTTTCTGGCATCTTTCACAGCTCTTGGTCAAAAAAATCAAAGATTAACTCTGGCATCTTAAAGGATGCAGCAAGACTGCTGGCAGTCTTAATATCTCACTTCAGTTGACAAAAATAATGGAACTGATTTTCAAACTATTTAAAAATTACCCAAGGTACTCCCACCTAACCAGGAACACACTGCATCTGCTGGCTCAGGACATACACAAGGAACTGAGTCCAGATCAGGATAACTTGAGTGACTAAACCAACTGCAATTTCCCATTAGAGTCATGTAATGTTTTCTTTCCATGGAGGACAAATTTGCTCTTGAAAAAAGCAAAAGAGTTTAATTTATCCTTTCTGTTAAAAATAACCTTTATTTTTCTATGCCATTAAAAAGATGACATAACATGCATTATCTCAGAGACATAAGGAAGTGAAAATATCATGCACACAGTGAAAAATTCCATATACCCCCAATCTCCCCCCAGTCCCAAAAGAAGTGAGGATACAGATGGAACCGTGAATGAATAAATACATTTGATCTTTGTATCCTGTAAAGAACGTCTGTCTGGAGTTATATCGTTAGGAACTCTTAAAGAGTTTGGGGGCTTAAAAAAATTCATTTCACCATTCAACACAACCAATCTCTATATATGCAGCCACCTGAAAATGGCCATCGAAATTAAATAGAATCATAGTAATTTCATAGATCAGTGTGACAGACATTTCCACTATTTCTTAATTAAATTTACCTGACCAGTTGCTTTTTAGGGTCTAGTATGTTCAGTAACTTGTCTGCATACACCTTCTTAGAAGCAGTAAAAAGAATGATCTACAAATTCAGGGGAAAAGAAGTAATCATTATACATGATCTAAATATGGGTACTATATTGAATAAAATAAAAATACTTATGTAATTAGCTTAAGCATGTTTACCTCATACATCTGAGACATTCGTTCCAGGAATTCCCTGAAGAATGGTCTTAATCTCACGTAAACCTGAAGAAATAACAAAGACAGGGTTTAGTAAATAAACATATAGAATAGAAACAACTTATTTATGAAATGTTGTGTTCTAACTTTGAATATATTATAATTAAGAAGTTCGTATTCTAAAGTAATAGAGAAGTACACTAAGTACCACTCAACCAAATATATTTCATAAACCAAAAATCACTTAAAACAATCTTTTGGTAGGGTAATAATAATCATTGGTGACGTCACATTTTAATATTTAAATGGCAGCATACGATATAATAGAACTTTGCGGAATATAATTTCAGTAAACATTTAAACTAAAAATGGAAGGTTTCCCTTTGAGATTTTGATCCACCAACCAGCTCCATCTTCCAGCCAGGTAGCATCCATCCAATCATTAGGCAGGCTGTGTGTCCACCTCTAGCTGACCTGTCTCAATGACCTTCCTCTAGACTCAGAATTTCTTCTCAACAATTACCTGCTAAGAATACCTTTATTTTAAGTCTCTATTAAGATAAATAATGTTCAAGAAAGGTATGTCTGGATTGGTGGGTTTTAATAACTGGAATTTTCCAGAATTCAATACTGATTCAGACATGGCATCTAAATTAGCACTACTGGGCTACTTGAGATTGAAAATGTAACAAATACCAGTTATTAAAACCTACTGGCAATATCAGGAAAAACTACAGTACTCAAAAAACTGCCTTATATACACTGTTTTCTTATTTCTGTGTGTCTGTCTTGTCTACTTTTAATGTAGCCCTTGTAATACATTCTAGAATTCAAAAAGCACAGAATTATAAGCCATGAGCAACCACTAAAATAGATTTCTGAAAGATTTTAAATTATATTCGTTTTGTGACACAATTTTATAAAAGGAAAACTTTATACTTTGCACTCAATGGTGATTATTAACTTCAAACACCATGAACAACAAATATTTATAGAAGACCTATGCACCAGATTCACTGGATGCAGATTAAAAAAAACAAACAAACCCCTAATGACAACAAATTCAAAAATCTAGGCTTCATGAAATTCAATTCTGTCAGCAATACACATCCACACAAAAATGATAAAAAATCCTGTTCTGGGAATGTTTTAGGGAAGAACAGGGAAATCATGCAAAGGATTCTAAGTAGTGACCACTGTACTACCAATCTTTATAGTTTCCAGAGCCCTTTAGGCATAAGACAATGCCAAATATACAGTAAATACTTGATTTAAAAAAAAAAACAAAAACTGTTGAGTAAATGAAATAGAATTACCCAAAGTTAAGCAATACAGACAAAACAGAGAAAGAGAAGCAAGCCTGTATGATTACACAAGGACACAAGGACAACTACTGAGTTTCCTTAAAAATGAATCATTTGTAGAAGACAAATTCTGAACAATTGTAAATACGCTAATAATATCACTACCCCTACACCTCCAGGCTAGAATGATAAAGTATACTTGTTTTGAATCCTATTAGTCAGGCATTTTATTTCAATTTCTTGACTAATCAAAAACAAAGTAAAGCCCTAGAGCAAATAAAAATAACCAAATCCTCAGTATCCAATCACTATCATTTAGGATGAGGCACAAGAAATTTAACTAGAGCTGCTCTTCTAATTAATTTTAACATTTTTCATCCTAAAAACATTTGGTATACTTTGTGGCCAAGCCAAGTAACTGACAGATTTCAGATATTTTACTGCCTTAACTGGAAATAACATTTTTTATTAACTATGGGTCTTTTCAAAAATGGATTTGTGATGATGAAGAAAAAAAACCCCCATCAATTTAGTCAATACTTTTTTCCAATGACCTCATCTCAAGGATGATAAACTATGAACCATGAGAACCTTTTGTTTGTTCCTAAGAAAGGTTACCATTTACATGCATTTAATAACCAAAATACTTTATCTTTGTATTTGTATAAATTCTTTCATTTGTTCTCAGTATCTCTGTTATCACTTGCTCCATACTATAAACTAAGCTAAGTAAGGTCTCTGTAATTTGGGATGTTTCCTCTGAACCCTAACATACTTCCATTTTAGAAAATACTTCTATGTAAAAATGTTATCCAAGCATAGGAAGTGGAATGCCATACAAAGGTAACATTTCCAACTTCTTATACATGACTTCCAGATTAAGTCAAAACTATAACTCATTATACATTCTACTACTTTGACCATTCTCAATATAAAAATACATCTTAAAATTTGACATTACTTTCAAAATGTACTTGTTTAGAGGGGATGAAAGGTGGCACTAAAGATGGGGGAATAATATATTGCTAGACTGTTCCCTTACCATGAGAATAGAATTAATTGTTAGCTATAGAAGTTCCTATCCTCAAAACAGATTCAGGAAGGTGTTTCAATATTAAAATATATACACAGAAACTACGGTGGTTAGTGAAAAAAAAAATAATATAGAAAAGTACAAGGTAACAGTGAGCAGGGGTGGAAGTTTTGCTATGTGCTGCAAAGGCAAAATCTCAGAAAGAAAAATAGAAATTGAGACACAAGGCCAGCAGGGTCTAAGTCATTTGGATGGATATATGAAAGCAGAAATATATAAATGTCAAACACTAAGTACTGTCTAGTAGGAAACAGAAAACAACTGTAAGATATGTATAATACAAAGAGACAACAATCACTTACTGTGTGAGGTCACAGAGATACAGAAATATACAAATGCACAGAGGCATTCCAGAATGCTTCCAAATCTATTCCACAGTGCTCTTAACTACATTTATCTTCTAACTTTCTCATCACAAAGATTCCTGTCCTGAGCTGCCTATTTCCTATTTTCCACATTCTTTCTCCACCTGCTATTTCACTAACCATCCTTCTTTAAAACTTGTAACTCTTTACAAAGTTTTTATCTTCCATCACTGAACATACCTTTTGAAAAAGCCAAAAGTTTAAAAATAATGCAGAATGCTATAAAGAAACAATTATATAAAAATACCATACCCAAAGATACATCTTAAATAGGACTGAGTACTACGCAAAGATAGGGATTTATGAAAATGTTCAAAATACAAAACTTTAAAAATAAAATCTACTAGAATAATACCTGCAAAATAGTGATAATGGAACTAATCTTGTGTAATCTGTTGTGGACTGATTTTACTAAAATTTAAATTTTATATAGAAAAGTAATGAATATATATAACAAAACATTACATTAACAGTACATCAACATTCCTTCATATGAACAATATCTGACAGCCTGTACGGTGGTATTAAGACAATAAGAACATCCTATAATTGTGTATATATATAGTCCAACCAGGCCACAAATGGTAAACAAAACTAGATTTAATAAAAATAGTCACCAAAATAACAATCTAGTTATAAACTGATTATAAATATTTTATGATAGTCTAAGTTCAAATTCATGACTAAGTATGCAATGTCAAGCTACACAAACTGAATAATTTCTATTAGTTTACCAAACCTTATCTAATTTCACAGATAACTTTAACAACATGACCAAAAAAAGAAGAACAAGGAGGAGGAGGAGAGGGAGAAGAAGAAGAAAACACCCAAAGCAGCCATCACTTTGTGGGCAAGTGAAGAAGAAAAAAAATTTCTTACATGTAAATCTTTTAAGGGAAAATCTGTCTTACTAAAAAAAATTTTTTTTAATTTTATTTTAAAGAGAGAGCTTGAACAAGAGAAGGAGCAGAGAGAGAGAGAGGGAGAGAATCTCAAGCAGACTCTGTGCTCAGCGTGGAGCCTGATGCGGGGCTCCATCCCAGGACCCTGAGATCAAGACCTGAGCCAAAACCAAGAGTTGGATGCTTAAGCAGACAGTTAATGACTGAGCCACCCAGGGGCCCTAAGGGAAAATCTTTCTAAATGGTTGTAAGCACAGATAATATAACCGTAACATATTCAAAAAGAAACATCTTATTAAAAGTTTTTCCATGATATCCTTTGAATTTATTGCTATACTAATAAAGTTTTTAATTGTTTTAATTTTTTTTTTTAAAGTAATCTCTATGCCGAACATGGGACTCAAACTCATGACCCCAAGATCAAGAGTGGCATGCTCCACCAACTGAGCCAGCCAGGTGCCCCACACTTACATGGTTTAAAACAAAACAAAACAAAACAACAAAAAACCAGTCAATTCAGTGGGACTCACCTACTTAAGAATATGGCACCTTTAAATAAAAAGATGATTGGTAAATGCTATTTATTTAATCAGCAGAAAGACTTTAAAGCAGTAGAAAACCAACAAAGCTGGGGAATCTGAAGAATGAGATGCTACAAATAACTGAAAGATCTAACCATTAGTAGACACCATAGGTGTACAAGTGACTGCCAATTTGTCAACCCTTCTATACATCTCTGTCTCTTCATTTATAAAATGTGTAAATAACAGTACCTACCTCATAGGGTTGTTGTGAGTATAAAATAAGTTAATACACGTAAAGCACCCTAGAAGAATGCCTGGCACACTGAGACTGACAACAACTATTATTACTATCCACCTTATTATTTAAAAGTAATCAGTCTAAGGAGAACAGCTGGAATCGGTATGATTCTATGGGGCAGAACTGGGTAACCTTAACTCAAAGAGAAAGCTATATAGAAGCAATCTGTACTTTTAAATCATGAATTGCATCTGTTGATAGCTTAACTATTTAACTTAGTTAACATTTTCTTAGCATCAATACTAGAGCAGAGATAGAATCTAAATCTTCTTCATAGAAGAGGGTTGCTCAGGTAGGCCCTGTAGAGACCTCAACTTCATAACCCACTGGGTGACATTATAGTCATCCTTTGCTTAACACAGTTCCAAAAAGAAGTAGATGGCTGCTGGGGACAGTATTTGTAGGCAGATCAATCTGGAAATGAATAGGTAAATACTGAAACATCAAAATAAAAATAATAAAAACAAAAACCCCCAAACTAAAAGATTCTGCAAAACATTATACTAAAAAGAAATAAATTTGAGAAGAGATTTTCCTAGAGTCTACATGGAATAAAGTGAAGCTTATGGTATTCATATGGATAAGTTGGCAACGAAGCAAAATTTTCAAGTAAAAACTGGCCATTATATATATATTTATTTAAATATGTGTGCATATACATTTGTGTATATATATATAAATTACTGCTGTGTCTATATTTACACAAAATTTAGTCATTTTAAAAGCAAAAAAAGGTCATTTTAGTAAAACAAAAAATGCTGCCTTTAAAAACAAATTCTAAACTGTCTAAAAACAATTTAATATGCTTAGTAATCAACTGTCACCTCCCCAAAATTTGCAGAACATTTTTAGCTGGTGAACAAGAATTTTCCATGCATTTTTAAAATGAACTGCCTCTAATTTTAAGATACATTTACAAAGAATAGAAATAATTCCTCATGAAATAAATTTTATCATCTTTGAGAAGTAGGTAACAATAGGTTTCAGCGCTTTCATTTTTTAACTTTAAAAATCAATACTGAAAGTGTCTGCCTTCGGCTCAGGGTGTGATCCCGGCGTTGTGGGATCGAACCCCACATCAGGCTCCTCCGCTATGAGCCTGCTTCTTCCTCTCCCACTCCCTCTGCTTGTGTTCCCTCTCTCGCTGGCTGTCTCTATCTCTGTCGAATAAATAAATAAAATCTTTAAAAAAAATCAATAATGAATAATTACAATGAAAAAATTAGTACCAGTGACTGACTATACTTACTAATACGGATAGGAAAGTCCCTTTAAAATTACTTTTTAATATTAACCTAAAACTAATTATCAAAATATTGTTCTCTACCAGTTAAAATGTTACTTTAATCCTCAAAACTAAGTGTCCACAACCCCAAATGTTTTATTTAAGGCACAATTATACATACTACTTTTGTACAACAAAAATTATGCTTTATGAGGTTCAAAACAAAATGCCTCTTGGTTAGTATCAATTTAAGTCAGAGCCTGAGAGAAGGAAAAACTTGATTAGATATTTACTATAAAACTCTTCCTTTACATGATTGCTTTTTCTTCATAAAGCAAAAATAATGCTGACTTTTCTAAGAAAGCCTATAGAGAGGAGAAAGAAGCCACTGACCCTCTATTCCTCTTGTCCTGTAGTACAAATATTTGCAATCCTTGTGAAAATTATCCTAGGCTATAAGGTTCCCAGAAAACAAACTACAGTAATGGAGAAGAGGTGGAGCTTTGCTAAACATGGAATTTCCCACCCACCTCTCCCCCCAGCTTTTCCCATAAAAGCAACCTCTACTAATAAAACAAAGCATCCTTTAGCAAGTAGCTCCCTACGGAACCTATCTCTCCTTGAGTGCTTACCACAATCTGATTTCTGGACAGCTGACCCAAAGTTTGATGATTTTACTGATCTTCAGAAAGCCACTGACTGGCTAAAGTCTTATTGGTGAACAGAGTCAAAAATCAGATGCCCCTGCCATACTTTACAGAATGAGGAGTTGGACAGCACAGTTACGTTTGGCTGTACTGTGGTGAAACATATGAGGCATCTTCTTTTTGTCTTCAATTAGCCACGTTTGGGCTGAGTAGCTCTATTACATCTTCAAAAAACTGAGCTCCAGTTCTTGATGGAGATAGAGGAAGGTCATTGAGGAGGTGGTTCAGCTCAAGAGCTAAGTGAAAAATCTGTCTTTTGATTCAGTCCTGCTTGTGGATAGAAGTCATCTTCTGGATGGAAGAGGGAGTGAGATGACCTAGAGTCTTGAATTGGTGGATCTGCAGGAACAGAAACTAAATACAGTGGAGACCTCTTAACTGAGAAACACCACGAGATGGATTTCCTGACAATGTGTCAATATAAGCTAAATATAAAGATTAAATATGTGCATTGGAACTGATCATGCACTTGTTTTTCCAGATATCAAACGCATTTGCACCATTCTATGAATAAATAAGTTTTCCCAATAACTAACTGTAAAATAATTTATGGAAAAATAACCAATTTAAAGGGGAAAAAAAGACCCATTCAAACAAAAATCCATATACTTTTGTCTTTGTGAGTGCATACCCTCACTTCAAAAACTCAGTTCTTTCGAATGACTTTTTCTCTCCATCTACACAAACTACAATCTATCCATATAATGTCAGTAGTAACATGTATCAAATTTTTAATTTGAGTTGTATCTTTTAGGATTTCTTATCCCCCAGAGAAATGGAATTCAAATACACTCAATGTACTAAATTAAGGCTTGAATAATCAACCTGCTCAAAAATTCTGAGACCTGCATTAAATAAGTTGAGTCCTACTTATCAATCAAAAGGAGAGTATATACCATTAAGTCAGGCAATCTTTAAATATATGAGTAGTGGTCACCTTAAATTTCCCTTAAACTTTCATCTGAAAAAACTAAGAAAGCCCACAACCAGATTATAGTGGCTCTAGTTTTAAATGTCTCTATATATTAGTAAGAATTTTGATGAACATTTGATTACTTATTTCCACTTACAATTTGACTATGTAAATTTACTGTATATACTCTCATAATTATTAGACCAAGGGTCAGCAAACTATGGCTTGTGGGCCAAATACAAACCGTCACTTATTTTTGTAAATACAGTTTTACTGGGACACAGCCACGCTTATTTGATTATGTACTTCCTGTCTATGACTACTTTCATGCTACAATGGCAGAAAAAGTATTTGGAACAGAGACTACAGAACCTAAAACACTAAAAACTGGCCCTTTTCAGAAAAAAGTTTGCCATCCTCTAACACAGATGATTATTAAAACATACGTAAAACAATTTACACTTTAAATTGTTTTGAAAGAAAGAAAAATAACAAGTAGAATTAAAATTAGATATAGGTCAACCATAACAAACTTACCACAAAAAGAAATCAAAAGTAAAATAAGTCCCAAGAGGACAATTTATTTGGTGTTGATTCAGATGAAGAATTTGATCCTACCTTAACATTACCAGTTTATTTTTAAGAGTATATACTATGCTATGTAAATGCTATGGAACTGACATATTCAAGAGTATATAGATAAATGCCATGGAACTGTTCACTTAAAAATGGTTTATTTTATGTTGTGAATTTCACCTCAATAAATTATTTTTTAAGAGTATATACAGTATTTTACAGGTTTCTACCTTTAAGTGGGCCACATTATATTGCAGTGGTTAAATATGTAAGTTACATCTTACCTAATAATGTGGTTTCTCCAAAATCTCTTAGATCATCTCAGACCCTTGTGTATATTTCTTCTTTGCCAGTAGATGGAGACAACACCACTGAAAGTTTAAAAGACATCATTCCCTGTTTAAAGGGAGCTTGCTGGTCTGAAAACTAGGGGAACCCTAACCCAAGATTTCTTCAAAGTTATTTTTAAAAAAGCAGACAGAATGGCTATGCCGAAACCAGAAATCCAAGGGATTATACCCAATATTAACTATGGACATCCTCAAAAATTTACTGAAGGGGGACTAAACTGTACATGATGTAGTAACTAATAAATCATAATAATAAAATGCAATCATCTCTGTAACTTATAAGATTCAAACTTCCTGCTCACTGCTCCTAATTTAGGCTAGATCATTTATTTTTCAGTTTCAGAAAGTATAACTCAGAATATATAAGAAAAAGAGTTCTTTGAATTTCACAGAGATAGATGCAGTACATATATGGTTTTTATAAGTATTAGTTGTATGCACCGCTAGAAGACTTTTATTCAAAATAAGACAACTATCCAGATCCACATAAAAATAATAAGAACTTTATAAAAAAAAAAAGAGAGAATTAAGGTAGAAATGGTGGAAGCAGCAAGAAAAAATTCAATTTTATGGTCACAATAAAAAGAAATACTCATGAAAGGGAAGAATCAAACTCATCTACTTTCCAAGTTTCTTTCTTCACTATTAAAAATTACATAAACAAACCAAAACTATCTGCAAGAAATAAATTTCAAATCTGAAAGCTTAAGAAGTCATCCCCAAATAATCATTTAATACTTTTCAAATAACGACCTTCCTTTCCAAATTCAAAGCCTGAATGCAATTTTGAACAAAAAACAAGGTTATCAAGCTAAAAAGAAAGAACTAAGATATTGCTATACTATTTATATTTGCCACAAGACTCCGGTCCTTATGTGAACTAAACAAGAACGACCATTTGGCAGAAAATGTCCTATTAAGAAAAAAGACTACCTTAAGCCAAATAATATCCAGTAAAAAGAAATACAAAAATCTTAAAATCCTTTATTTTTATGTATATTTTGCTCATTCTCTAATCAAAAGCCAGAGCTAAAATAAGCTTCCATAGAAGAGAAATGAATATAGTACTCAAATATTAACATGCCTGCAATGCCTACCTAGGTTAAACCAGAACTGACAATAATTGCTAAAATAAATTCTCTTACGACTCATTACAAGATAGAGTAGGTAAAGCAGATTCTGAATCACAAACTTCTATTTAACTTTGAAATTTTATGATCATATCCCAAGAAAACTATACCCATATTCTAACTGCCTATTAAGAGCACAAACAACCATGAACACCTTTCCATCATTCACATAGTAAATGTTCTGTGGCTTTATTTAATCCTTGGGTTGGCTTTCTCTTGACAAAGAACAAACTTTTTGACCCTTTCCCAACCCTCCAACAACTGGCATGTACGAAGATAATGCTAATTATGTAACAACCACCACCACAGAAAGGCACTTTGCAATTTTCAAAGTGTATTCATATATATGAATTAACTGAAATTTTATGACAGGAAAATCTCAGACATAAAGAAAAAACTATGGCCAACACACATAATTTACAGTGACATGTAAATGATATTTGCATTTTGCATGGTTACCTGTCCATCAACACAGATGAGGGAGAAATGCTTTTACCCAGATTTTTAAAGCAGTAACTGGAAGAGTGTCCTGGAATTCTGTGGTTAATATAAAGTAGATATACCAAACTGCAATCTACAGACCATATTACTACAAAAGGAAAAAAAAATGACCAACAAGGAATGAGTTTTCTTTATACTAACTGGATTTTTTGGGGAAAAAAAACACACAAAAACAAAACACCAGGTGTTAACCTGGCAAATTCTTCTTGGGGATCTATGATGTCAGTGCTCCTGCCTCCACCTGCTGGCAAACAGATTATGAAACTAGCAGAGATCACTGGGTTAAAAAAGTTGACATTTTTGGGTAACATTTAATGTTTTATGTAATTATTTAGCATGATGCTACTTTGTGTTAATAAATCAGTAATATATTGATGAAATCAATTAGAAAAAAATACATTAAATTTTACACACACAAATAAAATTACAAGATTTCTTGGTTCAGAACATTATCTAACAGGCCAAAAATCAAGTTAAAAATTGTTTTTAATTACCTGATAAATGACATCTTGGAAAAGGACTGGAAAAGTAAGTGCTGCATCTTCTAGCTCATTTAGACTACAGTGTACTAGTGTTTCATCCTTAAAATAAAAAGCACATACCAAATGAACCAAGATATTAAAAGAAATTTCAAATGATAATTTTATGTACCCATGACCACCAAAAACATTTATGAAAGCACTCATTCATATGTGGAATTTTATATTTATCATACATTCCTGTGTGTGGCATAGCAATTTGGGATAGAATTTTCTAAGACACTGGTTCTCGGTATGGTCCCTGGACCAGCAAGTAGTATCAGCATCATCTGGGTTAGAAATGCAAATAAGTAACTACTTAGAAATACAAAATTCTTTTTTTAAAAAAATATTTTATTTATTTATTCGACAGAGATAGAGACAGCCAGCGAGAGAGGGAACACAAGCAGGGGGAGTGGGAGAGGAAGAAGCAGGCTCACAGCGGAGAAGCCTGATATGGGGCTCAATCCCATAACGCCGGGATCATGCCCTGAGCCGAAGGCAGATGCTTAACCGCTGTGCCACCCAGGCGCCCCAGAAATACAAAATTCTAACTAGTTAGAAATGCGAATTCTCCAGCTCCGCTTGTGATAATTCAATAACTCAGAAGGGGATAAAGAAAAGAGGGGCTCAGGAGTTTGTATTTTAATAAGCCCTTTAGGTAATCCTGATGCATGTTCAAGTTTGAGAACCAGTGTTCTGAGTTCTGCAGTTGCCAACTTTCTGGTAAGTAAAATAAATATATACTCCTTTTATTTAACAATTAACAAATGGAAGTTTAGAATCTAATTATTTTTAAAAATACACATATTCTATTTACACAGCTCCTTATCCTTTAACCTTTTATAAAGATTTTTATTTTATAAAATGGATGCCTTAGTATCTGTTGAATATGTTTCAGACATAAACATTATTTAACTAAATTAGCAGTCAATGAAGACTTGCCATTTTTGATTACCAAACCCTGTTTTCTATTAAGAGGATAAGAAGGTGAGCATCATTCCATCTAAGATATGTGCAAATATTTATATTTCTTAAATACTGAATGATTAAAAAACAGTTCTATTTGTAGTAAGTGACAAAACACTTAAAAAAAAAAAAAAAAGCTGCCAATGACTACCCCCAAAATTTTCCAATGTATTTACAATGAATTAAAATGAAACAGAAATGTTCATACCTTGTGATTCCACATTTTATTAGCTGGAGTGTTTCTTTTAACCTAAAGGTAACTCTGGGAGGCAAAGAGCAAAAAATACTCTAGATATGCCTCATTTTATGTGAATAGTCTACACATTTCAAGGTATTGTCTTAGCATCTTAAAAAAAGGTATCCTCTTTCCTTCAACTGAATCATAAGTAATTCAACTACTTCATCTATAGACTACCTAAATTTTGCTCATTCTTCATTTACTTCTATAAAATTACTCATTTATGCTCAGCCAAGTCCTATCTTTTCTATCTACCTTCACACTGGATTAAAAATTATATGGTCAAGATTGCTATCATAACCACATCAACTCCTAACACAAAAATCGAGAAAAATCTTTTTTCAGTTTCTCCACTAACTTGCACATCAAATCTACACTACTCATTATTATTTTCAAAATTTTTCTCTTGCTACTTATCCTCTAATAAATACGTAATACTCAGGACTTCTGGAGACCTCTCTTACATCTCTTTGTTTAGACAAAGGCTAAGGTACTGAACTCTCAAAAAAGAACTATACTTGCTAGTTAAGATTTAAAATAATAAAGTAAAAATTTATGAGAAATAAACCACATTTCCAATTATAAGCTAAAGAATAAAATCCTCCAACAAAGGCTAAATAATAGAATGCTTCCCAATATTATATAATAGGTAGGTGTTCAGTTCTTAAAGCTCTTCTGGTACCCTAAAACATAAATTTTTAACACACCAAGAGAGCATATTGAAGGTTTTATTAGCATTAAGAGATCATGCTTTTGGGAGTCTATTAATAAAGTTATTGGTATTAGATACTGCACAAAAATAAGAAGAGGAAAAGGGTTATAATCTTGCATAAGGTTAATTCATTGGGACCCAGATAATATTTGGTTCTTCAAGGAAACATAATCCTGACACCCCACTCCCAAAAGGCGAAATCTAAGCATGAAATGAAATAGAATTTATTAGGAAATTAAAAAAAAAAATCACAAGGGTCTCAGAAATATGGGGGGAAGAACTAATTTAATACAAAAATGAAAGCCTAATTTATTTTCAAAGAGTACCTGATACCAACCAAACTGAGGACTTTAGCATTAATTAGACTCTGCTTCAAATAAAAACATGAGAACATCCAAGACATGTTTAGTAAATATGTGTAAGACTATTCACATTCACTTTTATCCTTTTAGGTATTTTGGGCTAGTGTTTTAAAAAAGAAATTTAATTCCTTTATTTTCTCTACCTGTATATATAATATACTTACCAGGTCTAAAACTAGAGAGAATTCTGGTGTGCTTCTTGTTTTCAAAGGAAGAGCAGGTTTCCTATTTAGTTGTTCTTCTGTCAGTGGTGGAACATGTTTGATGAAATAATACCTATAAATCGAATTTTAAGAAAATCTCAACATTTCTACATTTTATAAATATAAAACATACTACTACATTCAGCTCAAATTTAAATATTTAATTAAATAATATACCTTAATCTAGTAAACCAAACCTATGAAATGTAAATAAAACCAAAAATATATTAGTATTTCAGTAACCCCAATAAAAGTATTAATACCTACAAGTTATATGTTCTTTGCAATATACATTCAGCCACCCCTTCACACGTCTTTCATCCTGCTCCAAGAGAGAAAGGAAAACAAAAAAACAAAAAACAAACTCACGGGTCAAATACTTCCCAGTCTTCTTCATAGGTGGCCTCTGCATGAGTTGATGAATAACCACTATCTGGAGTTACTGGTGCTATTTAATAAAATGAAAAACAAAATGTTACTTTTACCCACTATGAAGTATACATTTTTACTGTTTTTATATAAGATTTTCCTGAAGCTCTGTGTATTTAAGGTTCAAGAAATGACAGAAATAACTTACGAACAGCATTGCAAAGCAAATTTATTAACACATAGACCTAACTCCAGATCCAAAGGAAAAAATTGCCATTACAGATAAAATGGCAAGCTAGATCATGGCTAGCGGAATTAAAATACCTCAATAGCAAAGAGAAAATTTACTACTCATTACCAGAAAAATACACTCCACGAAATTTCAACTTCTAACTGTATGGTGTTACATGTATAGCCATAAAAATTTCACGGGGCTCTTATAAGCAGTGAAACGCTTTGCAAAGTACCTTGTACATACACAAAAGTAGTCAATATATATTTGTGCTGACCTTAGACCCAGAGGCAGTTTTTAACATGAGATCTATGAACACTCTTGAAGAGGTTCATGAAACCCCCTTGAAGACTTATGAAAAAATGTTGTATGTACATTTTTTTAAAAGATTTTATTTATTTGAGAAAGAGAGCAAGAGCACAAGCAGGGAGTGGGGCAGAAGGAGGGAAAAGCGCTCCCCCACTGAGTATGTACATTTTTACAGGAATCTCAAGGCTGTCTAAAATCTTTTAAAAAGTTAAAAAATGCTGCTCTATATAGAAACCATTGCTTTAGAAGAAGCTTTATTTTACTTCTAATTTACAAGCAACCTAAAAATAATCATGAAGTAATTCTATATTCCATGACAAATGGTCCATTCTACATTTAAGCTAAAATTCTATCAAATGATAGAGCATTAGAAATTATACTGGGAGGGAAGCCTGGCTGGCTCAGTCGGAAGAGCATGTGACTCTGAATCTCAGTGTCAGGAGTTCAAGCCCCACGGTGGGTGCAGAGATTACTTAAATAAACAAAAAACTTAAAAAAAAATTATGCTGGGAATTTTCTAAGACAATATACCTTAAATTCAGGGAGAGGACAAAAGATAGATTTAAAGTTAGAGGTTATGTCTCAGAGATAAAAGTTCAAGATGGATGCTAGAGACTGAATGTTTGTGTCCCCGCGAAATGGTATTTGGAGGTGGAGACTTTAGTATGTCATGAGGTCATTAGGTCATGAGGACCCTTATAAAAGAGACTCCAGAGAGTTCATATGGCTTCTGCCATGTAAGGATGCATGAGACGACAACTGTTTATGAACCAGAAAGCAAGCCCTCACCAAGTAATGAATCTGCTTGGTGCTCTGATCTTGGATTACCCAGCCTCCTAAACTGTGAGGAATAAATTTCTGCTGTTTACGCCACCCTGTCTGTGGTAATTTGTTAGTGCAGTCCAAAAGGACTAAGACAGTGGAACTCAATAAAAACTGCTATAATCTGTCTATAGGACTGGAATATTGACGGATAACAGGACAAAAACAAATCTTTTTTGCTATTACCATGGATTAATCTTTTATGATTTTATTTCTTTGAGAGAGAGACTGCATGCAAGAGTGGGGAGAGGGGCAGAGGGGGAGGGAGAAGAAAAGGGAGAGAATCTCAAGCAGACTCCTCGATGAATGTAGAGCCTGACAAGGGGCTCCATCTCAAGACCCTGAGATCATGACCTGAGCCGAAACCAAGGGTGGGACACTTAACTGACTGAGCCACACATGCGCCCCATTATGTATTAATTCTTTATGTATTACCTTGTAACACAGTATATCTGTTCAGTGAATGACAACAGACATAAAGCATAATTTTGTCCATCTGTAACAACTTTATGCCAATTAACAGTTCATTAGCACAAGGGGTAATGGAAAAATATATCTTCTAACTACTTCTGTTTCAAATTCCTATTAACTTCAGAGAAGGGGGGAAAGGAAGCAATATTTGAGCGCCGTCATGCTAAGCATTTTTCTTATTTCATCCCATTTAGCTTTCAAAACCCTGATGTATTTCCCTTTTAAAGGTCAGAAAACTATCTCAGAGAGCTTAAGTAAGTTGCCTAAAGTCACAAAGCTAAGTAAATGACAGAGCCAGCTTCCTTCCTTCTTATTCTCTTCGGCTAGGTTCTTGAAGTTAAGGAAAATAACCTTTGTCACTCATGCTCATGTTTTAAGATCAGCAAAAACTTTACTTCTATCCTGTCATGATCCAGAGTAAATGCAATGTGCCACTTCATCATTTTGTGCATTTATTTCTACTAGCACTCAGCACACTGTACAGTAATTTTTGTGATTACCTAGCTCATCAATTAGATTATGTACTCTTCAGGGTCAAGGAGCATTTATCTTATTCATCTTTATAAATAACGCCCATCACAGAAAATAGGTGTTCAATAAATGTTAGGGGAATAAATGAATGAATGAGATAACTGGAGTAAATTTTACTCCCTTTCCCCCTCCACCCCCAGAACCTCTAATGTTATAGAAATCCCTTCTCCATCTTCACAGTTGTCAGAAAAAAATAAATACACAGGATTATACAGCAGCACAAAAATACACAACAAAAATCAAACAAGGGGCCTAAATCCTTGGACTTAGTCTGTATTCAGTCTATACACCCAAACACTGGCAAAGGAATGAGCATAAAATTACAGGAGAACAGTAGTATGTTCCTTTGTAAATCTTATCCACCCAAGAATGACCTATGTACATAATCCATAGTAATTTGATAGATTCAGTATTATTCTTAAAATATAACATTATAGGGCGCCTGGGTGGCTCAGTCGGTTAAGCCTCTGCCTTTGGCTCAGGTCATGATCCCAGGGTCCTGGGACTGAGTCCCACATCAGGCTCCCTGCTCAGCGGGGAATCTGCTTCTCCCTCTGCCTGCCGCTCCCCCTGCTTGTGCTCTATCAAATAAATAAATAAAATCTTAAAAATATATATATAACATTACAACATTAGAATTTATCATTATAGATAGTAACATCATAGATACTACATTTAACATTATAGAAATTAATCTTTTATTTGACCAATTTGAAATAAATCTTTCCTGTTATGTCACTCTTCTCTTCATATTGGTATTACTGGGTTGTGCTATAAAGACGTTTCATAATTGTATGCATTTTTTCTTTAAATGTTTTCTGCTGCTCCAATTATATTTTTTCAAGTTTCCCCTTTATATTCAAGGGAAGAACATCATTCTACTTCCTTACACCAAACTACATTTCTGAACAAATACATATGTGCTGGGGTCTCTCAAATGCCTGGCAGTATAGGAGATAAAAAGACAAATCTAAAATAAAAGCCTGAGATCTTGTCCCTCTGGGAAAAGATGACCATCCTCAATTTTATTTCTGCTTTTAAGCACAATGGAACAGTTTCATCTTTTAGCTTTATACGTCTGTATACCACAACCCTCAGAGGTAATAAATTCTGATCTCATATGTTCTACATTTCCATGACAACTGGCTCAGGGACCCAACAATTATGTTAGGCCTTTATAAGGATCCAGAATTAGGCTGCAAAGTTTGGATGTAGGGAAAGATCTAGGAAAAGAAGCTCTTTTGGAGGGATGTCATCTATATATGCAACAAATCTGAAGGTATAAGACTGCCTTGGTGGGAGCTTCAGACCGAAGGGTCTTAGACTGGTGTAATTATAATAAGTGTCTTCATAAACATGAGTATATGTTCTGCTATTTGTGTTAAATTTCTCTAAGTAGTAAGATTAGTACAAATAAACTCTAAAATGACTGGGGAGAGAGTTTTATTTCCAATTTTAATTGTTTTATGTTCAAGAAAGAAAAACGTATGCATTTGCCTATTAAGGAAAAAAAGGAATACTGCATTTTTATATATTATTCATGACGATGCATTAAGAAAAGGAATTTTCTTCACCTGTAAGGGGTGGGATATCACGATTAACTGTTTCTTCTGCTTCTTCTAAACCATTATTTATTGATGGCCTCACTTGAACTGCTTGATTTGAGTAAGCTGCTCCATTTGCTGACGTAGTAGTACTGGTAGTGATCTCATCCACCTGTTCCATATCAAGTTGTTTTACTATCTCTTCAGCTTCCACAGCCTGTCCTGGGGAATCGGATCCTGATGTTCCTATAATCAAGATTCAGTATGCCCACAACCATCATTTAAAAACTCAAAAGGGGGTGGGGGGGAGAGGCATAAATGTTTTTAAGGATACAAACTTATAGCAAGCAAACATAAGCCCTAGAGACCTAATGCACCATAGAGTGAATATGACAAATACTGTATTATAATCACCAAATTTGCTAAGATACTAGAACTTAATTGTTCTGACCACTAAAAAGAAAATTATGTAATGCTAATTACTGTTACATGCCAATCATATTATAATATATAAATGTATCAAATCAACTTGTTTACCCTTAAATTTACATAATGTTATATGTGAAACATATTTTAATAAAAGTGAAATTCGATAATGAAAAATAAACTCATAAATATTTGGAAAAACTAAATGCAACAGAAATAGAGCTGAGGATACCACTGTTCAGTGAGTCTTTTCTAGACATTTCAAATAATCAGGAATAAAGACTATTATAAGCCAGAGTGATATTGGTGAACAAAATTTTCTTAAGAGTGTTGAAATAGTTTAGAAACACCTACTTATAGTCAAACCACAGTCATAATTTAGAACATTTAAAAATTTCTGAGATATAACTGACAATATAACCTTGTGTAAGTTTCAGGTATATGTGTTGATTTAATACATTTATATATTAAATTATGATTACCAACCTAGCATTAGGCTAACATCCCTATCCTGCAACTCTGAAATATACAATACAGTACTACTGACTGTAGAACTTCTTTTCAATAAAGCAAATATCATTTATTAAATGCCTACTATGAGCTAGGCATTATATATATATATTTTTTTCCCATTATCATTTCCATTATTTATTTTCATTAAACAGCTCCTGATCCTTCTAGTACCAAACATCCTAGCCACTGTAGGCAGCTGTAATTTTTAAACCAGAGGTATTTATGCAAGAAGGAGCTAACTATTCCCCTAATCATCAGAACATTTTTATTCAGAGACACAAGAACAATTTCCTGACAGGATTCCATCTCAGTAACAAAGACTAGTTTCCTAATCATACTCAGCCACCACCTAGATGACCCTGTTGCCCAGTTCTTCTTCCACTACGAGATAAACCCAACTCTATTTCTTTACGGAATCCTCCAAATGTCACTTTCAACAACAAAATCAACCTCCCATACTCTCAACTTTATCACAGAATGTTCCTTCTCCAACACAGCTTTAAATGTAACCCCTTTCCAAAAAACCCTCTTTTACTGACATCTTTCCCATAAAGCTCTTTATTCTTCCATATTCAACATACTAACTGAATCAGAATTCATTTATCTCCATTGCTGCTACCAGATCAATGGTTTTCCACTGAATGTGCAAAAAATGCCTGTTCCTTTGAGACTGATATCACCTAGCTATATAATTCTTCTCTTGTCCCCACTGCTGACATCTACCAACTGCTGCCAGCACCCTCTCTCAATCAGAGGAATTTAACATCTCACTACCAGTTTAAAGCTGTATTAAACACCTCCTAGTTGTTATTATAGGTGATGTCAATGGCTCATCCTAAGACTAATCCTCAAAGGTCTTGCCCTCTTTAGCTCCTTCTTCATTCACACTGCTTTCTTAAGCAACTACTGTGACCATAACGTGGATACTCACACTAAGAAAAGGTTCATCTCTGAAAACTAAAGCTCAAATATATCAATCCCCTGTCAAAACCTCCTAATCTTTTAATTATCTATCTCATATTCCTATTACATGTGATCTTCATGTTTGATAAAAGCCAGTCTCTTTCATTCTAAACAATCCCTCAACAGCTCCTTCCCCACCCTTCTCACCTAGTTAGATTTCATGGTATATCACTTAAACCACTCTCAAACCAGCAGCTTCAGGGTCCCTGCTCCCTTGTGTTTCCACTGTCATACATCACAGAAATCCCTCTTGAATCAGTGTAACTTACAAGCTTACTATGTGTGTGTTTCTTTTAATTGTAAGAGCAAACATTCTAAACCTTCACTGTTATCTTCAATCCCCTGCCACCAGGAATCTCAGCAAATGGCACCATCGCCTCCTTCACAGAAAAAGTTGTAACTATCAAACATCAACTTCTTCTGTCCATTTATTCCCCCAAGATCTTAGTTCACTGAACCATATAGACCATTTACTCCACTAGTTTTAACTAATACCTACAAGCTAATACAATACACTATTGCTTAAACCCAGATTTCTAAGCTCCACACCACACCAGAAGGACAAATGGCTACCAGACATTTTATTTGGTTATCTCATGGCATCTCAAAATCAGCATGGCCCAAGTTAAACTCAATTATCTATCTCCTGAAATGTAACTTCCTGCTCTTGAAAAAATAACCTTGTATCCTCTTAATCTCTTGTCTCTTTCATCTTCAATCTGTGCCCAAAATGTGTCCACACTGTATCTCTGATCCTTCTTTTCTCTATTATCACAATTAAGGTTGCATGAAGTTTCCCAAGGACTACAAGTCTGTTTTCCTCACATCCAACCTTTTTAGAATGTAGCCAACACACTATTGCCAAAGAGCTTTTTAGAAAACACAAATCTGTTCATATTACTCACCAGTTCAAAACCTTTCAATCATCCTCCACTAAGGATAACATTAAAATTCAAATATCTTACCATGCTAGCTTTAATTTGCCAACTTCATAACTCTATCTTAACCCATCCTATACACTCCTCAAATCCAATGCTCCATCTGTAACAAACTAATTTGTTTCTCAAACATTCTATGCCTTTGCTCATGGTGCTCATTCTACCTGGAATGCCCTTTATCATCTTTCAAGATTCAGCTTTTCTATAACAACTATTGTTAGATGCCACCAAGAACACAGAATCATTCCATTCTTTGAATACCCCACTGCCCCATACCTCTATCAATGCCCTTATAAAAATTTATTATACCTATTTATAGATCTCTCTCCCTCTTAAAGCAAGCTCCTTGAGGGCAGGACCATGTGTTAATCATCCTTGAATCTCCAGGGACTAGTACAATGGCTGGGACGTGGCAATTATTGAACTGAATGAATTGAAATCTTCAAATCACCCCTGTCCCATACATAAGTATAATTATTCTCTCTCACAGGTTAAGAGGCTCAATTTAAAGAACTAGACCAAGATAACATGGTTAAAGAGTGGCAGAGCTGGAATTTTAAAACAAGTTTCTCTAATTCCAATGCCCATTCTTTTTCCACCACACCAGCTATTTCCCAAGATGTTCTAAGGGGCACTAGCTTTACAAGATGTTAATAGATGTTCCATAAAAAAGGGTACTTGAGGTCAAATATATCTAGGAAATACAGGGTTAAACAAAGTTAAAGGTAGTTTTTTGTTTTATTTCTACTATAGGACTTCACAAGTCCTTTCATGTGCCAATATGTATTATGTATATTTCTCCAAAGCATCTAGATTTTATAGCGTACCATTCTGTCTTTTAAAAATTGTATTATCATCCAGAAACATAATTCAAACTAGAATTTAAATAATCAGTCAACAAGCATTTAATGGCTATTTTCCATATGCAAGACATGATCTCTTGGCCTCACAAAATCTAGAGACTAAATTATCATTTATGAAGAATTAAACATCAAGAAAGATAAGACACTAGCTAAATCTTTAAAAAATATATATATGTTGGGTGGGACACCTGGGTAGCTTAGTCCATTAGGCATCCAATTCTTGGTTTTGGCTTGGGTCATGATCTCAGGGTTGTAGGACTGAGCCGCACATTGGGTTCCATGGTCTGCACAGTCTGCTTGGGATTCTCTCCCTTTCTCTTCCTCTCCTAGCACACGTGTGCGTACACGCTCTAATAAAAGATCTTTTAAAAAAATATGTTGGGAAACAATCCAAGTTTGATTCTTTTGCAAAGGCATGAAAACCTTCAATTCATTTACATTAGAGTAGTTTACTAATTATCCAAATTAAAGATCCCCAGGGGGTCTTTGATGATAAACGATGAATGATAAATAAAAAGTATTACAAATGATATATAAAAATGTGTTACAAAAAATGACCTAGTTTCAACTCACTTATAATATTTAATAAGTTCTACTTTATTGATCTAGAATACTGAAAATGTTTCTGGATTCTCTCCTGTACATACTAAGGATCACAGAAGTCATTCCAACATAAAAGAAATTACTTTCCCTCCTGCCCAAAGTTTATCATTTAGCTTTTCAGATAGTGAAAGTGGAGTTCATGTACTTCAACAGAATTAAACATGACCTAAATTTATTTCAGTCACACACACACACACAAAAAAGTCTTTTAGGAGCTGTGTATTTTTTTTCTTTTTTTCTCTTCAGGAACAGTGTGTTTTCAATGAGGCTGAAAACAAACATAAGATGCTGACAAATTATGCCAGTAAAAGCAAACAGATCTCTTAAAGAACTAGGAAAACTAATCATTTTTTAAACCCAAAATAATAATTTATACTTACCATTTTTATTTGCTGGTGAAAAAAAGTTGAAGACAGGAGAAAATATGGTCCCCAACAACGTAGTCCTTGGAGGACTGCCAGAGGAAGGATTATCTTCTAATTTTCCATTTTGTTTTACATGTTGATTTGTCATTTCATAACTACCAGCTTCTAAGAAAGAAACAAGAAAAAAGTTGCAATCTAGAAAACATGACTTTAAGAAATGTTTTAAACAATTCACTATGAAAAAAATTTTTTGCCTCAAAATACTTCATAAAAACAGATTAACATTTAATGTTAAGAAAGTTGATTACTTAAAAATATCCTGAAGTAAATAAATTGTAAATCAAATGATTTTTATAACAAGTTTATTTATAATGTTTTATAATTACTACAAAGCACATTTACATCTAAAAATATATAGACTGAAAGGCTTCAAAATCCACAGTGTAAAAGAAAATGAAACAAACTCTTCGTAAGTAAAGCAAGTTACAACATCAAAAACATAAATGCAAGATCCTGTCCTTATTTACATTTTGGGAGGCTGTCTACTTCACAAAACCTACCCTCCAATCTATCAGTAATGAATAACAGCTAAATAAATAGAGGCAACATAGATCTACTGAAGCAGAAGACTGTGTACAGTAGTGTCGATTACTTATGTATGCCCAGGCATCATTTCAGAGTGGTTAAGAAGAACAGGTTTTTTTGTCATTTATTTTTTTAGTTTTTTATGAATAAAACAATGGGTTTTTGGAAAATATACAATAAAAACAAATTCAAACAAATGTGTTTTGATTAATCATCCTTGACCTTCCACAACTTTACTTGGTATCTATCACATTCTTTCATTCTTTGCGATAGGTCTTTTGTTTCTTTTTCCCTAATAGTCAAGTCTAACAATAGAGATACAGCAATGAATTGAGGGGAAAGGGGTAAGGAATTATTCTTGCTGTCGTGTTTAAAACAGCAATGGTTTAAAAGCAGTAATCCACGCTCTAAAGTGTTGTTTTTTATCGCTTTCTCTGCTTGTCCGTCTTGTTCTTCTCCTTTTTGACTTTGAGGAGCTTCCCACCAATATTATACTGACCTAGAACAAGGTTTATCAACAGCAGCACTATTGATTTGGGGGCTAGATAATTCTTTATTGAGGGAGGATATACTGTACATTGTAGGATGTTTAGCAGCAACCCTAACCTCTACCTGTTAGATGCAAGTAGTTACCCCCAACAGGCTGTGACCAAAAAACAGGTCTCCAGATATTAACAAATGTCCCCTGGGGACAAAACCGCCCCCTGGTTAAGAACCACTGCCCCATGGGGCGCCTGGGTGGTTCAGTTGTTAAGCGTCTGCCTTCAGCTCTGATCATGATCCCAGGGTCCTGGGATCGAGCCCCGCATCGGGCTCCCTGCTCAGTGGGAGGCCTCCTTCTTACTCTCCCACTCCCCCTGCTTGTGTTCCCTCTCTCGTTGCCTCTCTCTCTGTTAAATAAATAAAATCTTTAAGGAAAAAAAAAAAAACAAAAAAAAACCACTGTCCCAAGTGATACAAGCCCCCTCTGAGCTCTGAAATTCCATGATCCAAAAACGAATTCTTTGTACATATTTCAATAAATTAAGTCACTGTTTTTACTGCCTTAAGAACTGAGTTTATTAGAGGTCGAAAATGTTCCATATACATTTTTATGATAAATAGTATAAAGCTTCTGCCTTTAATTATTTTAACTCATCAAAGTAGATTTATATTAGATAGATAAATTCTTATTTTATTTCATGCTAATACTTAATACAAAGAAGATCACAAAAATAAGGGGAAAACTGCACAGTCAGTTTTCAAAAACAGAAAATAAACATGACAAGTAAGATCTCTGTTTACACCTAATAGAACAATATCTAAATATTAACAAACCTCCATTTACTTGACTTTTCCGTCTTACTCGAGATATCTGTTTGTTAGTCTTTTCTCCTGCTCTTGGTGTTGATGTGATCAAATTATTATCTATATCACGTTCAATCCTACTCCGTTTCGAAGGATTTTCTCTCTCTTCCTTAAGATATGAGGAAAAAAACATGCATTGAGCATAGGCATTCTGCCTTATAGATTAAACTTACAAAATATAATATGTACCCCCATGTTCATTGCAGCATTATTTATACAACAGCCAACAGAAACAAGTGTTCATCTGTTGATGAACTGATAAAGAATATATGGGGTATGTATACACACACACACAGACACACACACAATGGAGTATTATTCGGCCATTAAAAAAGAATGAAATCTTGTCACTTGTGACAACATGGATGGACAACACGGTTGTGCTAAGTAAAGATAGTGAAAATACCGTATGACCTCACTTTTATGTGGAATCTAAATAAATGAAAAAAAGACTCCGCTTGTAGATACAGAGAACAGATTGGTGGCTGCCAGACGTGGGGGAGGAGGGCTGGCAAAATGGGTGAAGTCAAAAGGTACATATTCTAGTTCTAAGATAAATAAATCATGGAAATGACTTGGCAACTACAGTTAATACAATACTGCATATCTGAAAGTCGCTAAGAGTAAATTAGTTCTCACCACAAAAAAGTTCTAACTATGGTGATGGATGTTAGCTAGGTTTATTGTGACGATCATTTTACAACACATATATATAGATATCAAATCATTATGTTTACACTGAAACTTATACAATGCTATATCATCAATTATACCTCAATTTTTAAAAATAGAAACAGTATGTGTAATATATTTTGAATTTTTCACATCCAGGAGAAACAAAATAGAATAACATAATATCCAACACTGCTAAAAAACAGGAAAAATCTGGCAATGTTGTAAGAGGTTTATTATTAATGCATTTATAATACACAAATATAACTACAGCAGCCTCACAATTCAGATCCTATCCCCAGGGTCCATTAAACTGTCTGTGCTGGGCGCCTGGGTGGCTCAGTGGGTTAAGCATCTGCCTTCGCCTCAGGTCATAATCCCAAAGTCCCAGGATCATGTCCCACATCAGGCTCCCTGCTCAGTGGGGAGTTTGCTTCTCCCTCTGACCCTCCACCCACTTGTGCTCTCTCTCAAATAAAAAATAAAATCTTTTTTAAAAAAGAATTTTAAAAAATAAACTGTGCTATTGAAATATTCAATTGTACAATATCCTCTGAGTTTTCAGCAATTTTCCCCTATTCTTAGACGTCCAAAAGAACAGTGGTTGTCTCCTTGAGCACTCAGAGTATGAGACAGAACCCCATTGGAATTTGCTGGCATATCACATATTACCAAAAATAACAGGGCCTGCCAATACCACACCCCAATGCAAATCTCAATTCTTTAAATGCCCAAATTAACATCAAGGAGTCTACTCCCTAATAAAGCTCTATATTCCTTTCCTTTATATGGGGCAAATCCACATCACCAGTTTATACTGTTTTTGTAGTACTGACTAAAAGACTACACACGCCAAGTATACTCTTGGAGTATACTGACTTTTCTTCATTTGTACATCAATTTTTCTCATTTGTAAAATTTTTCTAGAGTCATTTACCACATGAATGATTTTCTTAAATTACTGTAATACTGGCATATAATTCCTTAGTTTTTTTGTTTGTTTTTTTAGTAATCACTACACCCAACATGGGGCCCTAACTCACAACCCCAAGATCAAGAATTGCATGCTCTACCAACTGAGGAACCCCGGTGCCCCAATTCCATGCTGTTTTAATGAGACTACCTGGTATCTTCTGGTAAGGATTAGATTTTTAAATCCACATTAAATATAATCTACATGTATAATCACTGTTCTTATTCAACAGGAATAACTTCTTTATTTGTACTGAATATTTGTATCCAATGCTTTTATACCAGAGCAAATAAGATGCTGCTGTGCATTTTCTAAAGGTTTAATACTATTTTATTATTTCTAAATCTTTTTTTTTTTTTAAAGATTTTATTTATTTATTCGACAGAGATAGAGACAGCCAGCGAGAGAGGGAACACAAGCAGGGGGAGTGGGAGAGGAAGAAGCAGGCTCACAGCGGAGGAGCCTGATGTGGGGCTTGATCCCACAACGCCGGGATCACGCCCTGAGCCGAAGGCAGACGCTTAACCGCTGTGCCACCCAGGCGCCCCTATTTTATTATTTCTAAAACAAACCTTGGTATTGTAAATGGCCACAATTACAATTCCCTATCTGGATCAATTCTACTCCTGAAACCAATATTACACTATATGTTAACTAACCTTAATTTAAACAAAGTCTTGGAAGAAAAAAAAAGATATTAAAGTTTATTAAGAAACTAAACTTTCCGGGGCGCCTGGGTGGCTCAGTCGTTAAGCGTCTGCCTTC
>NC_048222.1:60783659-60790915 GCF_002007445.2 Ailuropoda melanoleuca
GATTAAAACAAAGATGGTATCAAAATACAACATTCCAAATCACACCACACAGAATTTTACTTTTACTCAGTAGTTTCTCTAATTTTAAATACCTCTGTTAAACAATGTCATTATACCACAAAACAACGCTTCAGTGATCCAGAACAAAATTCTTCAAATGGTTACTATTTATCATTTCCCTGCATTTTAAAATGAATAGTAAGCCTCATATCCCAAACACTGATCTCCACTGCCAGCAAACAGGACTCTCTTTATAACGTCCTTCAAGAACAGAAATGCCACAGCGCAACAACATTAAGCTCCAGCATCTTCTTGAAGAAATCTCTTAGTACATCTGCTATAACACAAATACTTACATTCCTAAAAATCCAGCATTCTGCAACACTAAAAATAAAAGGCTTAAGGAAAAAATAATTGGTCCAGGAGGGTAGAGAGGGGTACACAAGGCAGATCAGTCAATGCCCCGTTAACTCTGTAACCATAGCACTAACAAAAACAATGACTGGGACACCTCCAGAGATAACTTGGACACCCCAGTGAGGCAGCTAACAGCAGCTGAAATGCTACCTCAGGGCTTAATAAAAGGTAATAAAAACAGAGAAAGAGAAACAAGGACTTATGGGAACTGAGAAGTGGAGCTGTAAGACAGTAGAGCTAAAAGATGGACACAAAAGGAAATGCAGACTGCCACATGAGAAAAGTCTCTGCTAGACCAGAGTGTACTTCTCTAGGAGGGGAACCCTCCCTCCCCGCCACTGCTAATTATCACTTCTAATTAAAACCTGTGTGTGTGCGCGTGTGTGTGTGTGGGGGGGGCTTTTGTTTCTGTAGCACCTGAATTTAAAGTTTTTTACTTTCCTGATGAAATATAAAATTCAGCTCCCTGGGGCACCTGGATGATACAGTGGGTTAAATGTCTGATTCTTGGTTTCAGCTCAGATCGTGATCTCAGGGTCACTGAGACCGTGCTGAGCCCATTCAGCATGGAGTCTGCCTAAAAGACTCTCTCTCCCTCTGCACCCCCTTCCCTCTGTGCTTGTGCTATCTCTGCTCTCAAATAAATAAGTAAATCTTAAAAAAAAAAAATCAACTCCCTTTATTCAGGATCCCCTTGTCTAGTTTAGGAAAAAGTCACGTATAAAGCAATGCACTACTCATGTTATACTGACACTATTCCGCATTGCAGAAGTACCACATACTTATTGTAGCAGAACAGACTGTACTGTGGTCAATTAAAAACATGTATAATATTTGGGGCGCCTGGGTGGCTCAGTCACTTAAGCCTTCAACTCTTGATTTCAGTTCAGGTCATGCATGATCTCAGGGTCCTAGGATTGAGCCCTGTGGTATCAGGCTCCACGCTCAGAGGGAGTCTGCTCAAGGAATCACTGTCTCTTTTCTTCTGCCCCTCCCCATGCTCATGCTCTCTTTTAAAAAATACATAGTATGTAAATACACACATAAAGTAAAAATATTTTAGCTTTCATCTCTAAGTAGGAAGAGGAAGCTATTAATATCAAGGTTAAAGCTCTGCAGTCAATGACAATAAAATCCTATTCTTCGGAATAATGTATTCAGATGTCTAATGATGCTCCAATTCTGAAAGACAATTCATCACCCAATCCTAGTCTTTCTTGAACATTCAACTATATAATTTGGAGACTTTATGAATGTGGCATGATTTTTAAAAGAACTAGGAAAAACAGGATTCCTATATTACTGTACAGGATGCTTTAATAAATTTATTAACCCTGCAGTGTCTTCTCTGAAATTTATATCTTTCAAAATTGTCCCTAAAATAGGCTCTATGGGAAAATCTTGGGAAGGTAGTGTTCTTATGTCTCTGAACCCCAAGGAAAACACAGAGACCTAAAGAGGCAAAAAAACCCCAAAAAACAGGGGCGCCTGGGTGGCACAGCGGTTAAGCGTCTGCCTTTGACTCGGGGCGTGATCCCGGCGTTGTGGGATCGAGCCCCACATCAGGCTCCTCCGCTATGAGCCTGCTTCTTCCTCTCCCGCTCCCCCTGCCTGTGTTCCCTCTCTCGCTGGCTGTCTCTATCTCTGTCGAATAAATAAATAAAATCTTTAAAAAAAAAAAAAGAACAAAACAAAACAAAACAACCCAATGGCAAATTCCCAACAAAATCAGGAGACAAGGTTTTGTCTCCCCTAAATTCCAAGCAGATGAGGACAAACCAAGAGCCACCACACCTGAGTGCTCACATGCAGTAGTGCAGAAGAAAGCAAAGGGATCAACAAGGTGTGTGATACACATGAGAACAAGAGAAGCCTGAAACAGCTAAAAGGTAGGTACTCAATAGAAAGCATGGCGGACCAATTTTATGACAGGAGAGAAAGCTGCTGTCCAATACAACAGCAAAGGGGTCCATGGTGAGAATGAAACAACAGCTCCTATGAACTTTTGAAAATGACCAACTATGGCTCTCTTTTAGAATAAGCCTACATACTAAGGGGAAACTGCTGGGAATGGAATCAAAACTGAGTAGCAAAGGCACAACAGAAAAGAAGGAAAGAGGGTGCATAGGTAGCTCAGTTGGTTAAGCATCTGACTCTTGATTTTGGCTCAGTCTTGATCTCAAGGTGGTGAATTCAAGCCCCACACTGCACTCCACCACACTGGGCGTGGAGTTACTTAAAAATACAAAAGGGGAAAAAAAAAAAGGAAAGGAAAGTGAAGTTTCAGATAAACATCAGGTAGTAAAAGAGATAGGAAAAACTCAAAACGCAATCACTGTATTTTTTAACATTACACAAAAACAACAAAAACAGTTAGAAAAGATATCTTAAACCATACAACCTTCTAAAAATCAGAAAAACTAATCTCATACAAAAATGAGCAACAAGTATAGATGTTAAATCCACACAAAAATTATTGTAATAAAATATACAAGGAGTAAAATAACATCTCTACAGATAAAGAATGCATGTTAGAAAAATATGCATATAGAATAGATCAAAATTATAACCTATTTCAAAACACAAAACTTAAGAAAATGATGAGACATACATCGAGTTAGAAAAATTCAAATCATAAAGACAGAACTAACAAAATAATTAGAAATAACAAAAAAGTCATATCAGAAATAAAGACTGAACAGAATGGACATAAAAGTGAGTAAACAATAGATTATGCCTTTTAAAAGAAATAGAAGATAAAACGGGGAAATTTTTAGAAGACATCAAAATATTACAAATACTGAAGATACACAAAGATCCAACAAACAGAAAATAGTAGTCCCTGAAGAAGGAAACCAGATCAAAAGGATGGCAGAAGAATGAATATTAGAAAATTTTCCTCAAGGAAAGATTTTAGGGGCATCTGTGTGGCTTAATCAGTTGAGTGTTCAACTCTTGGTTTTGGCTCAGGTCAGGATCTCATGGTTTTGAGACTAAGCCCTGCATCAGGTTCTGTGCTCAGCACGGTGGTTGCTTCAGATTCTCTCTCCTTCTTCCCCCTGCTCACACTCTCTGTCTCTGTGCCTCTCTTTCAAATAAACAAATCTTTAAAAGATTTTAAATTACATATCGAAAGGTATGTCTAACTAAAACTATCAACCCAGAAAACAAACAAGATATATCCTAAACTTCACTGAATTTAAAGAAAAAAAATCCTTTAGAGATCAGGGAAAAATCATTTATATAAAGAAAAAAAAACTACATTATCATCAAACTTCAACTGCAATGCTTTTTATGTCAGAAGAAAATGGAGTAATGGTTTAAAAAAATCAAGAAGAGGGGCGCCTGGGTGGCACGGTGGTTAGGCATTTGCCTTCGGCTCAGGGCGTGATCCCGGCGTTATGGGATCGAGCCCCACATCAGCCTCCTCCGCTATGAGCCTGCTTCTTCCTCTCCCACTCCCCCTGCTTGTGTTCCCGCTCTTTCTGGCTATCTCTATCTCTGTCAAATAAATGAATAAAATCTTTAAAAAAAAAAAAGTTTAAAAAAAAATCAAGAAGAGAAAAGCCAAGTATTTTATAGGCAGCAAGACTGGATTTTCAACCTTAAAGGGCAGTGTCATCAACGTGCAAGAATACTGTTCCCATGAGTGCTTTCTATGGCATCTACTAGAAAATGAGTTTCAGACAACAAAAATGACTGCAGAAAATGACATGAGGACTGAGGATAAGCATTAAACATAATGAACACAGGTAGACCCTGTAAAACTAAGATAAATGAGGATTAAAAGATAGTATCTAATGACTACATGCTCAGTATGTATAGATATAAAACTGTAAGAAAATCATTAAGAGATATATCAAGTTTTTTTTTAATTGTTCACTTTAATTTTTTTTTAAAGATTTTATTTATTTATTTGACAGAGAGAGAGACAGCCAGTGAGAGAAGGAACACAAGCAGGAGGGTTGGGAGAGGAAGAAGCAGGCTCCCAGCAGAGGAGCCCGATGTGGGGCTCGATCCCAGAACGCCCGCATCACGCCCTGAGCCAAAGGCAGATGCTTAACGACTGAGCCACTAAGGCGCCCCTAATTGTTCACTTTAAAGTCATTCTGAGAGAAAACTTAACAGAATTCATTCCCAGCTGATCTACACAAGAAATACTAAATGAAGTTCTTTAGGCATAGAATAAATAATACCAGATGGGATCCTAAACCTGCAGTAAGGAATGAACACCACTAAGGCAAATATGAGGAAATAAAAAAGATCTTGGTGTTCAGTACTACTGTGCTCTTACCAGCTATCTTCAACAGTCATACTTGTTATAATCTCTGTAGCCTCATTATGATCCAGTAAATTATTATTTTGAAGTCTTAAAGTTGTTAATATATATATTCGTGGAAATATAACAGTACTCTTAATATTTTGCTTTGCAATAATATCAAATTCGGTTTTTAAAACTATGTCTCAACAGCTATTTTGAAATTCAGTACTATTTTAAGATAAAAGAAAATTTATAAGTTTATAATTAAGAATGGATCATTGGATTTAAAAAGGGAGATTACGGATGCGTGGGTGGGTAGTCAGTTAAGTGTCCACCTTTGGCTCAGGTCATGATCCCAGGGTCCTGAGATAGAATTCCGCATCAGGTGGGGGGGGCGGTCCTTGCTCAGAGAGCAGCCTGATTCTCCCTCTGCCTGCTGCTCCCCCTGCTTGTGCTCTTTCTCTGACGAATAAATAAAATCTTTAAAAAATAATAAAAATAAAATAAAAAAGGGAGATCAGACAATTTGTAGTTTCAATCCATTATCACACTGAAGAAGAAACTGACATACCCAAATTCTCTGACTCACAAAAGGGGGTAAACTACTCCAAAGAATCTGAATCAATCTGCAAATTACAAATGAGATGATGATAAAGCTGTTTTCCCTTTAGGCTGCATAAATACCACTAAGTTGTCTTCTCATGCCTTATCTAATAGAACACATTCAAATAAAGTTATGGTGCCAATCCAGGTGTACTATCATTTGAGAACACTCATTCAGTATTTAAAGAAGTGGAAATTTAAATGCACTTTAAATGTACACATGATGAGTTCTTTAAAAGCCAAAAATCATTACAGCTTTTCAAATTAAAAATAAAAAAGCCAATGAAATATCTTAAAGAGTAAGTTATCATACTGCATTGGTTGAAAAAGTGTACATAATATCTGAAAGACTTATGAACTCTTGCACAATAGACATTGCTGGAAGCCTGCTGGGTAAAGACAATAAAAAAATTTTAAAAAAATTTAAAAAAACAGGCTCTTCCACATCCCAAAGAAAGTAACTCACTGAATTGAAGACTTATCTGCAAATACAGGAAACGAGTTAATATCTGGTCTATAGAATTGTACTTCTGCCTTACGGATATGGACAACTTTCTGTTTTGACCATATCTGATACTGGCATCAACTAATCATCAAAGATCATCTTTACTGTGAATGGTAACAAACACAAGTGGTGAATAATTTTTTTGCATCTCAGTTTGTCCTGAAATAACTTGTGTTGACTATTAGTGCTGACTATACAAAAGCAATGACAGATATAACTACTGTCACTTAGCACAAATTAAGGCAATGACACCCAATAGTCACTGTATTATTTACTGCCATGCACTAGCAGGGAGGAAAAAGCCAGTTTGACTTAAGAATGTTCCTGATGAGGCTGTAAAATTAATTAAATCTCAACCCTTAAATATGTCTTAACATTCTGTATGATGGGATGGTTAGTATAATAAAACACTAGTGCTGCAAACTTGTGCTTTCACAGTTGCCTTGAGAAAAAGCATCTGAGTTGGAGCACCTGTGTGGCTCAGTCCATTAAGCATCCAACTCTTAACCACAGCTCAGGTCATGATCTCAGGATCATGAGATCAAGCCCCACTCAGGGCTTGTGCTGGGCCCAGAGCCTGCTTAAGAGTCTCTCTCCCTCTCCCTCTGCCCCTCACTCCCTAAGGAAAAAAAAAAAAAAAGGGAAAAGAAAAGAAAAGAAAAGAAAAAGAAAAAGCATCTGAGTGATTGAGTTATTATAAGCTGACTTAGACCACTTTTGCAATGGAAAACTATTTTTACTTGAAGTAGATGTTTTCTGAAAAGTGAACAAAGCAAGTTATCACCTCAAGAAAAACTTTTTGTTGCCAACAATAAAATGTGAGCGCTTTCAAGCAAAAATTGTAATTTTAGAAAAGTCAGACCCAGGAGCACCTGGGTGGCTCAGTCGGTTGGGCGGCTGCCTTGGGCTCAGGTCATGATCTCCGGGTTCTGGGATCAAGCCCCGCATTGGGCTCCCTGCTCAGTGGGGAGTATGCATCTCCCTTCTCCTCCACCATTCCCCTGCTTGTGCTCTCTCTGTCAAATAAACGAAATCGTAAAAAAAAAAAGAAAAGAAAAGAAAAGAAAAGAAAAAGAAAAGTTGGACCCAGCACCATGAGCTTGACAGCTTCCCAGTACTTAAAAACTATCCTGTTGCAGGGCACCTGGGTGCGTGAGTCGGTTGAGAGCCGGACTCTTGGTTTCAGCTCAGGTCATGATCTCGGGGTTGTGACATCAAACCCTGCACTGGGCTCTGCACTCAGCAATGAGATTCTTTCCCCTCCCCATCCCTTCCCCTGCTCAGCTCCCTCACACACTCTCTCAAATAAATAAATAAATGAATAAATACAAACTATCCTACTGAGATCAACGGGGATGTTCACAAATGTGATTTTTATTTTTTTTTTATTTTTTATTTTTTTTTCTGGATTTATTTATTTATTTACTTTCTTTTTTTTTTTAATTTAATTTTATTATATTATGTTAATCA
>NC_048222.1:60791015-60829343 GCF_002007445.2 Ailuropoda melanoleuca
GCTGTACCAACTTGCATTCCCACCAACAATGTAGGAGGGATCCCCTTTCTCCACATCCTCTCCAACAAACAAATGTGATTTTTAAATACTAAATAACAAAATATATCAGTATGTCGAAGATCTACATAATTCAGTGAACCAGTATCTTCTAAATAACCAGTGCATAGTGTTAGAAAACCACACATACTGCAACATTTATTCCAGGTGCAAGACAAACTAAAAACATCATTGCAGCACTTTCAAATTCCACCTTGGAATAAGAACCTAAGAAACAACATTTGTCAAGTTTCAGTATAGCATCAATAGACTACCACAATTATTTGAAAAGGATATTAAAATAATCCTCCCTTTAACAAATACATGTGAGTATGGTTTTCTTTAAATGCTTCCATAATAAACTATGTATGAAGCCATCATTAAAGACATCTGCAAAATTATAAATAATGTCATGTTTCCTACTAACTTCCTTTTTGTTTTTAGGAAATAAAATGTTATCTGTATTGACAAATGGATTAAGAAGACATGGTCCATATATACAATAGAATATTACTCAGCCATCAGAAAGAACGATTACCCAACATTTCCAGCAACATGGACGGGACTGGAGGAGATTCTGCTAAGTGAAATAAGTCAAGCAGAGAAAGACAATTATCATATGGTTTCACTCATTTATGGAACATAAGAAATAGCAGGGAGATCAGTAGGAGAAGGATGGGAAGAATGAAGAGGGGGTAAACAGAAGCGGGAATGAATCATGAGAGACTATGGACTCTGGGAAACAAACAGGGCTTCAGAGGGGAGGCGGGTGGGGGATTAGGATAGGCCAGTGATGGGTATTAAGGAGGGCACATATTGCGTGGAACACTGGGTGTTATACGCAAACAATGAATCATGGAACACTACATCAAAAACTAAGGATGTACTGTATGGTGACTAACATAACATAATAAAAAATTATTATTAAAAAATAAAAAATAAATAAAAAAATAAAATGTTACCTGTATTAACATTCAGTGAGTTTATAATTACAATTATAAATAAATATTTTCAAAATTCCTCAGTTTTAATATCTAATGAGATGTATTTTGATAGATATAACCCACATAAACAAATGTTCTTTAGGGTTTCCAATAATGTGTAAGAAGGTAAAGGAACCTGAGATCAAAAAGTTTAAGAATCACTTGTTCAAGAAGGATTACTAATGAAATCACAAGAAAAAAGTTAAGAAGTCACCCCCCACAAATGGGGAAAATATGTGAACTGTCAGTTCACAAAAGAAAATCCCTATACGGTCAATAAGCACCTGAGAGGATATTCAACCTCATCAATCATCAGGGAAACGCAAAATAAAAACACAATGAGATAACCACCCCACCCCTGTAGAAAGACTAAAATTAAAAAGACTGACAATACCAAATATTGCTGGGGATGTGGGTAACTGGAACTGCCACACATTGCTGGATAGAATGTACAATGGTACAAATATTCTGAAAAACAACTAGGCAGTTTCTTAAAAGTTAAACAGTCTTTCAACAAATGGTGCTAGGACCAAAAGATATTATTAATATGTAAAAAATACAGCTGGACGCTTACCTCACACCACCTACAAACAGTCTTTCAACAAATGATGCCAGGACCAAAAGATATTATTAATATGTAAAAAAATACAGTTGGACACTTACCTCACACCACCTACAAAAATTAATTCAAAATGGATAAAAGAGCTGAACATAAGAACTAAAACTGTAAAACTTATAAGAAAAAAACTTAGAAGCTTGTAAGAAAAAACTTCTAGGGAAAACTTAGGGCTAAAACTTTATCAAACCTTGATTTTGGCAATAGCTTCTTGGATATGACACCAAAAATATAAGCAACAACAACCAAAAATAAACAAACAGAACTTGGTCAAAATTTAAAACTTTTGTGTTTCAAAGGGGTCTGAAAGAATGGGAGAGAATATCTACAAATCATATATCAAATAAAGGACTTGTGTCGAAAAGAGAAGTCTTAGAATTCAATTACAAAAAGCCAAAACCCAATTTAAAATGGGCAAAGGATTTAAAAGACATTTCTCTGAAGAAGTTATAATGACCAACAAGTTCATGAAAAGGTGCTCAGTGTCACTGGTCATTAGGAAAATGTATTATCAGAACCACAGTAAGATACCATTTCACACTCACCAAGATGGCTAAAACTAAAAAGACAATAAAACAAGTATTGTTGAGGATGTGGAGAAACTAGAACCCTCAACTTTGTTGGTGGGACTGTAATATAGTGTAGCCATTTTAGAAAACAATCTATAATTCCTTAAAAAGCTAAACACAGAATTATCATATCATCCTGTAACTCTCCTCAGTATATGCTCAAGAGAAATGAAAATAGATTTCCACAAAAAACCTTGTATGTGAATGTTCACACCGGTCATTTTCACAAGAGCCAAAATGTGGAAACAACCCAAATGTCCATCAACTGGTAACATGGAGTATATCCATGCAATGGAATATTACTTCACAATAAGAAGGAATGATGAAATGATATATGCTACAACACAAATGCACACTGAAAACATGCTAAATGAAAGAAGCTAGACATAAAAGACTGTATGTTGTAGAATTCCATTTATATGAAATGTTCAGAATTGGCAAATCTATAGACAAAAAGTCAACTACTGGTTGCTCAGAGTGAGGGAGGAAGGACAGTTGATGGGTGAAAGCCACTGGAGATGATTTAAGTGGTGTAAAACTCATTTTGGTAACGGTTGCAGAATTCTGTGCATATATGAAAAGCTACTGGATTTTATACCTTAAATGGGTGAGTTTTATGGTATGCTAATTATGTCTCAATAAAGCTACCACAAAAAAATAAACATACATTATATGACCCAGCAATACCAACCTTAGTGATTTATCCAACTTTAACTTATATATATGTCCACACATGGACTCAACACAAATGTTCATAGCACCTTTATTCACGATAGCCGAAAAACATATACCATCCAAAGGGATAAACAAATTATGTTATGCAGTATACTCATACAATAGAATTCTGGGCAGGGATTGAATAAATAAATACATGCAGTAACACAAGTGAATTTAAAAGCTTTATGCTTGGGGCGCCTGGGTGGCACAGCGATTAAGCGTCTGCCTTCGGCTCAGGGCGTGATCCCGGCGTTATGGGATCGAGCCCCAACATCAGCTTCCTCTGCTGTGAGCCTGCTTCTTCCTCTCCCACTCCCCCTGCTTGTGTTCCCTCTCTCGCTGGCTGTCTCTATCTCTGTCGAATAAATAAATAAAATCTTAAAAAAAAATAAAATAAAAGCTTTATGCTAAGTGAAAGATGCAAGAAATGCTGTATGACTACAATCATATGAAACTCTAATTTAAGTGATCTATAACAATAGTAGATTGATGGTTGTCTAGGGTGATGCTGTGAAATTGTCTGCAAAGACTGTAAGGGTACTTTTTGGGCATGAGTGTACAAATGTGTTAAAAATTCATGACAATATATACCTTAAATAGGTGTGTTTTGTTGTGTATAATTATAACTCAAAAAGTTAATTTTTAAAGTCAATATAGGAGATAGAATGAAATTCTATAAGGTAATTAGTTTGCCAAAAAGAAGGCAGGATAAGAAAAACCTAACTAAACATGTCAATTTAAACATAAATACACAGGGTATATTTATACATGGGAGGGAAAGAACTATGATCATGAAAATGCTAGGAAAGTTATGCAGCTATATTACTATTAGGCAAAGTAAACCTCAACACAAATATTACTAGCGATAACGAGAGACATTTCACAGTGGTAACAAGAACAATTTATACTCATCACAAATGTGTATACACCTAACAAGAGAACTTCAAAATAAAGAAAAAAACTGGCAGAACTAAAAGGCAAAGTCACAATAGTTGGAGATTTTAACATCCCTCTCTTAGTAACTGATAAACAAGTTTAAGAAATAGAAGACTGAAATCTTATCAACCAACTTGATCTAATTAATAGTTATAGAACACTGCACTAAGTAATTCTAGAATACGCACGTTTTCTTCAAATACACATGGGACACTCACCAAGATACACTATATGCTAGAAAATATAAAAAAATACCAAAGAAATGAAATCATACAGAGTATATTCCTAGATCACAATGATATTAAATTATAAATCAACAATTTTAATACCTAAAAAATGCCCAAATATCTGGAAATTAAATAACACATTTCTAAATAATCCATAAGTCAGAGAATAAGTCACACACACCCACAAAAAAGGTAATAAAAACATATTCAGATAAGCACCAGGTGATGTACGTATAGAATTGCTGAATCACTGTATTGTACACTTGAAACTAATATAACAGTGTACATTAACTACCTGAAATTAAAATAAAAACTTACAAAAATATATAATCAGAATGTGTGGGAAAACAGTACTTTGAAATTCACAGCTTTAGAACTTATACTAGGGGAGGGGGAAGTGTAATATCAATGATCTAAGCAAGGGGCTGGCAAACTACAGTCCAGAAGCCAACTCCAGCGAGCTGTTTTTGTATATCCAGCAAGCTAGGAATGGGTTTTTCTGGTTTTTGTTTTCAAAGATTTTCTTTTTTTTAACTAAGCTCTACACCCAACACAGGGCTCAAACTCATGAACCCAGGACCAAGAGTCATGTGCTCTACTGACTACTGAGCCAGGCAGGAACTCCAGGAATGGTTTTATATATTTGTAAATGGGGATGGAAGGGAAGGAGGATCAAAAGAACAATGTTATTTGATGATATATGAAAACTGTATGAAATTCAAATCAGTGTCCAAAGTTATGCTCACTCATTTATATATTATCTGAAGAGTTGAGTAGTAGCTATAACACAATATAGTCCACAAAGCCTAAAATATTTCTTATCTGAAACAGTTACAGAAAAAGTTTACTAGGGGCGCCTGGGTGGCTCAGTCGTTAAGAGTCTGCCTTCGGCTCAGGGTGTGATGGGACTGAACCCCACATTGGGCTCCCGTCTCTGCTGGGAGCCTGCTTCTTCCTTTCCCACTCCCCCTGCTTGCGTTCCCTCTCTCACTGGCTGTCTCTCTGTCAAATAAATAAATAAAATCTTAAAAAAAAAAAAAAAGGAAAAGAAAAACTTTACTAACCCCTGATATAAGCTCTCCTTTCTAGAAACTAATAAAAAAAATAAAGTATAAGAAAATATTAAAAATAACAAGTAAAAATCAATTAAACAGAAAATGGAAAAAGAAAATTAACAAAGACAGATGTTGGTTCTTTGAAAGAGTAAAGAAACTGATAAAGCTCTAGCAAGACAGATTAAAACAAAGATAAATCAAAAATATCCATATCAGAAATGAAAAGAGATACATCATTATAGATCCATTAGACATTGATATGTAAATATCACAAGACTTTACACCAAATAATTGAACGATTTGGATGAATGGACCAATTCCTCGAAAAACACTATGACCAAAACTGAAATAAAAAATAGAAAAGCAAAACAGTCCTGTATATATATATATTACAGAAATCAAATTTATAATAAAAGCTACCTGACAAAGACTTCTACTACTTATTTAAGGATAAAATAATATGCCAATATAATAATAAGCCAATATAAGTTCTTTCAGAAGTAAGAAGCAGAGGGAACAATTCTTCACTTGCCTTATGATCCAAGCATAATCTTGGTCCCAAAATCTGAAAATATGACAAATCAAGGCAACTACAGACCAAAGCCCTCATGAACACAGATGTAAAAATCCCTTAAAAACACACACACACACACACACAGTAAAGCAATTCTAGCAACACAAGTTTGGTTTTCCATTAAAATATATTTCTGCACTACCCCACATTAAAAGAATAAAAGAAAATCTGAAGAACATCTCAAGAGATGGGGAAAAGTCTTTGACAAAACTCAACATGTTAAGAATTTTTGGCAAAGTAGGACTAAAACGGAACTTCCTCAAACAAGTAAAAGATAATTATGGAAAACATTTAGTTAACATCATATCTAATGGTAAACAAACTCTTTTCCTCTAAGATCAGCAACAAGAGAAGGTGTTTCCTCTCACCACTTCTACGGAACATTGTACTAGAGACCCTAACTAATGCAGTAAATAAAGAAAAATAAACAGAGGGCCTAGAGATCAGGAAAAAATAAGTAAACTGGCAGTTATCTGGTATACGTTATGATTATGTATGTACAACCATCCAATCTGAACTTCCAATTTTTTATGCCATAATAAATGATAAAGTACTTATTAATCTAATCATTAAAGAACACATCTAGAGAGACTGACTTATACTAACTTTGGAAAGAAGGAAATTCCTAATAAAACCATGAAGCTTGGCAGTAGTACAGAGGTTAGAGTTACAGCAAAGTTTTCATCTAACCATGTTTTTCAAACCAAGGGGTACAACCCATCAGTGGATCATGAGATTAATTAAAAGTATTAAAAATCACCTTTTTTTTTTTAAGATTTATTTGAGAGAGAGAGAGAGAGAGTGAGCGAGCACACAGTGGGGGAGGAAGAAGCGAGCCTGATGCCGGGCTCAATCCCAGGACCCTGGGTTTATGACTTGAGCCAAAGGCAGACACTTAACCAACTGAGCCACCCAGGCACCCCTAAAATCACCTTTAAAAGAAGAATAAGAAACAACAGAAAAGAAAAATCAAATACATCAAATATATTAAGGGTGAGTTTTGTTTCACATGTATAAATATAGTAGAAGATATCTTTCTAAGGGTTATACTTAAAAGATCTTAAAACACTGATTTAATATAACAGGTACAGGGGCGCCTGGGGGGCTTAGTTGGTTAAGACTCTGCCTTTGGCTCAGGTCATGATCTTAGGGTCCTAGGATCGAGCCCTGCATCCGGCTCCTCACTCAGTGGGGAGTTTGCTTCTCCCTCCCCACACCCATGCTCACTCCGTTCTCACTCACTCTCTCTCAAATAAATAACAGGTAAGGATTTTATTATTTCATTAGAATTATAACCATATGCAAATTGATGACTCTCAACAACAAGAGCATAACGGTATTTAGAAAAGAACTAAGGGGGCGCCTGGATGGCACAGCGGTTAAGCGTCTGCCTTCGGCTCAGGGTGTGATCCCTGCGTTATGGGATCGAGCCCCACATCAGGCTCCTCTGCTATGAGCCTGCTTCTTCTTCTCCCACTCCCCCTGCTTGTGTTCCCTCTCTCGCTGGCTGTCTCTATCTCTGTCGAATAAATAAATAAAATCTTTAAAAAAAAAAAAAAAGAAAAGAACTAAGGAAAAGATCATTTTGTTATGGGAAAACTCTAGTAACCACCTATTTGGAAAGGTGTAGATTTTCTGATATAAAGCAAATATATTTTAGCTGTGAGGCCTTCACTTCAAATATATATCAGAAATCTCATTATGTTAGGGCGCCTGGCTGGCGTAGTCAGTTAAGTGTCTGCCTCTTGGTTTCACTCAGGTTGTGATCTCAGGGTCATGAGATCCAGCACCCCCCCACACCCCGGTTGGGCCCCGAGCTCAACATGGAATCTGCTCGAGTTTCTCTCTTCCTCTCCCTCTGTCCCACTCATTCTCTCTCTCTCAAATAAATAAATACATCTTAAAAAAAAAAAAACTCATTATGCTAAAAGCAGAAAGACTGTACGTCCACAATTCCTAAGTGCTCTTGCTGACAATTTCATAATTCTGAAATCAGAAAAGTGGTAAATGTTTGAATCATAAAATATGGATTTAAAAGAAACCAGAGATTTTATTCACCCTGTTATGGGGTGAATTTGTGTCATACCCCCCCATTCCCAAATTCTTATGTTGAAGCCCTAACCCACAGAATATAACCATATTTAGAATACAGTTTTTAAGCAGTAATTAAGTTCAAATGGGGTCATTAGGGTAGGCCTTAATCCAATTATGAGTGGTGTCTTTGCAAGAAGAGATTACAACACAGACAACACAAAGGACTGACGGGCAACTACAGGAGGACACAGCAAGAAGGCAGCCATCCAAATCAAGGAGAGAGGCCTCAGAAAAAACCAACCCGCTGTCACCCTGATCTTGGACTTCTAGATTCTGTAAAAAAATTTGTTGTTTAAGCCACACAGTCTTTGGTATTTTCTTATGGCAGTCCTAGCAAACAAATCACATCCTTATAGTCATAAATTAACAAACTATCTTTGGTTTACCTAAATACTTTCATGGCTAATTTATACAAAATTAAGACCAGAATACAGATTAAAACTTGTTAGCAATATAAAAATATAAAAATGGGTCAGTGATGGTAAAATGGCAAGCACCAACAGCCAATGATCCTAGAAATCATAACAGTAACAGAAAAGCAAAAAAGTATGAATAAAACTTTAGAATATATTATCAAAGAGATGATTTAAAGACAAAGAGATAAGAAAGAAATAACAATTAGAAGCCAGTATAAGCTCGTAGGAATAATACACGACAAGCTGATCATTTAATTACTTCTAACATAGGGTTAGTATGGAGGGGTAAAAAACAGTATACCTTGATTTTAGCAAGATGTTACAATACTAATTTTCATAATAACCTTATAGAATACAATAAAAAAAATCTGGATGATTAATAATACAATTAAATGAATCTGAAGCTGCAGGAAAACTCTCGTCCCCCAAATTTAGTGAATAAGACGTTAGTTTGCAAACAGGTTTTTAGTAGCCCTATCTTATTTAACATACTTAAGTAAACATTAATGAAAAATGCAAGATTTTGGTTTAAAAAAAAATAAAAAGGGGTGCCTGGATGGCTCAGTCGGTTAAGCATCTGCCTTCAGCTTGGGTTGTGATCCCGGGGTCCTGGGCTGGAGCCCCGTATCGGGCTCCCTGCTCCCTCTGAGCCTACTTCTCCCTCTCCCTCTGCTTCTCCCCCTGCTTGTGCTCTGTCTCTCTCTCAAACGAATAAATAAAATCTTTAAAAATATAAATAAGTAAATAAAAAAATAAAAAGAAACTTGACAGACATTTCTATAGGAAAACCCTGAATGTGTAGCTGACATGAGCAAAAATCTGCTAACCAACAAAGATACATTTTACTACTAAAGGAGAAAAAAAATCATGATATGCTATGCGATGGTGCCACATTAACGGAAGAATGCCCAGATCAAAAGAATATGAACAGAAGTCAGAAGACATACGAAAAACCCATCTATTAAGTTTCTTTTTTTTAACCAAAATCTTGTATTTTTCATTAATGTCTACATTAAATACATACACTAAATGACAATAACACTATTTATAGAGTTACATTAAAATTTCTCAAACTGCTTCTTCTGTTTGCCATCTAGTATAAAAACAACTCTGAGACAGATAAACCAGTTAGAATTAGTCCCATTTTATTGTCTTCTTGAGGTTCAGAGGGGTAACTGAGCTTCCTGAGATCAAGCTGGTCCAGAGTATAATGTGGAGCATGTGACTCCTAGTCAGTGTCTATTTTTTCTTTAATAACTTTTTTCCCTCTTTAATAAAGTAATATATTGTCATTGTAAAGTGTTAGGATTCAGATAGAGAAATCATCTCCCTAATCAGACACTGTATTAATAATATTAACAAGAAAATTTAACTTTTCTTTGAAATGAAAAAAAATGGAAGTGAGAGAAACAGCTCACATAAAATAAGGAAAAATTTCTTTTACTTTTCATAATACTATGCTGAAAAAAAAGGCTAAATGGATCAGTTAAAAGTAGAATGTTTTCTTGAATGGCCATTAAGTATTTTTCATGTTATTACTCTTAAAATAATACCAAAATGTAGACATTTCCTTAATATACTAGCAATATTAGATTTCTCATCTTTGCATGCTTAAAGAAAACAACCTAAACTTTAATTTCAATGATGTAAGTACAAGGTAAAACCATTACCTTGGGTGTGCTTCCTTTAATGAATTTTTTAATTGAAGACAATAAGCCGGTTTCATTTTTCGGTGTTTTTTCTCCCCCTGAAGGCAGGCTATCATCAACCTCTGAATATTTCCTCTTTGCTCTAGCAGTGCGTTGTGTTTGGATTTGATTTGATTGCTGAGAAGCCTTCCGTGTTCTCAGCCTCATCTTTTATGAGTGCCACATATAAAACTATGAGAGAAAAATAACAAGGGTTATTACAATTAAACCTAGCATACCAAAATGTGCCCAGCTTATACAAGAAAAATCTCTTGGTCCAAGTCTCTAGGGGATTAAAATAAGTAACCAACATTTTAAGCGAAAGGTTGCTTTGACTTTTACACATTATCCCAAGTAATCTTCCCACCAACTTCTAAAATATTATACCCTATGATCTAATAAAAATATAACACCAGGGTGCCTGGGTGACTCAGTCTTAAAAATTAAGTGTCCAACTCTTGATTCTGGTTCAGGTCATGATCACGGGGTCGTGAGATTGAGTCCCCTGTCAGGCTCCGTGCTGGGTGTGGAGTCCACTTAAGATTCTCTCTCTCCATATCCAAAAAAAAAAAAATAGTAACACCAAGAGTGTGCATACTCTTTTCAAAGCCCTATGCTGCCTCCACCCATGCTGACATTATCATTCATTTAATCATTCATTCAACAAGTATTTATTGAGCACTTAACCATATTCAAGGCACTGGGCTAGGTTGAGCACCCAGTAAACACTAAACAACATATGAAGGTTTTTGACTTCTGGAGCTCACAGTGTGGTGGAAAAACCCTCAATGAACGAATTAATTACATGAGCATGATTCTAATCATCGACAATCACACAAGTGAAAGAATAGCAGTTGGATCATTCAGTTTAATTTATAAGATCATTCAATCTTACCATAGATAATGATACTTTAAAAACTGAATTCACATTAGAAAGAAAATACAAGGCAATCTACTTAGAACTCTCTCACTTTATGGATGAGAAAATTAATGGCTGGCAGAACTGTACCAAGACACAGAAGTGGTTAAGTACATACCATAAATTAGAATCTAAAGTAGAATATAAAAATTACCAAACTAAGAATTAAGAAATGTGAATTCTAATCCTATTTCAATCATAGCTAAACTATAGTCACTTGTTTTTTCACCTGTATAAAGAACACATTCATCTTGCCATCCTGAGCCTTAAAATGAAAAAGGAATGAGAAAAGGCTATGAAGTGCAGGAACAATAACGCTACTCACAACAGTGAATGCATTCATAGAAAAGTTTAACTCCATTTAAGCATTCTAAACTCCTAAAGATGCAGAAATTCCTGGCAAAGGATAGGGTCTTCACTGACCAGTTAAGAAGCTTAAGACACTGTGTCTTTACTAATTCAACGTTAACAGTCACAGAAAAAAAGTTAGAAACTTTTAGAAAGTATATATATATATAATATAGATATATATTATATATATAATATAAATATATATAAAATCTACTCCCAACAAAAAACCCCAAACTCAAAGGATTCACCAGAGGAGTCCCTAAATATCTTTACAACTATTTTTTTCCTAGCAGCAAATGGTGCTCAGTTTTAAGTTGCCATCCCAAAATAAAAAATACTGCCTTTCTCCTGAAGAGTCCAGGTTAACCTCTAAAGTGATTTATCATTCAAGGCATGTATTATTTACTTTAAAACCCTAATTAGAGTGCATAAATGTTGCCTTAATTCCTTAGTTATTGAACAGCACACCTTAGAAAAGGAAAATTCCCATAGAGAAAATGCAAGGGGGAATTTCTCAGAACTATTTTTAATCACTTTCTGTAATTTTTAAAGTTTTTAAAAAAATACCCAAGAATGACTCTATTTTAAGCCCAGAATCATTAAATGGAAATTATAAAACCTTATGAAATAATACACTGATGTAAAGTGGATCTTAAAAGACTAAAGGCATATAGGTAAATCCAGTCTTATTAAGTTTGGCTGATTAAAATTTAAATACTTATTGGTCACCTGCTACTGGAATGTTAAGGATGAAAACTAAAACCTCTGTCCATGAGAATCAAAAAGTCTGGCAGATAGGGGCGCCTGGGTGGCACAGTGGACAGTGGTTAAGCGTCTGCCTTCGGATCAGGGCATGATCCCGGCATTATGGGATCGAGCCCCACATCAGGCTCCTCTGCTATGAACCTGCTTCTTCCTCTCCCACTCCCCCTGCTTGTGTTCCCTCTCTCGCTGGCTGTCTCTCTGTCGAATAAATAAAATCTTTCAAAAAAAAAAAAAGTCTGGCAGATAAGTATACATATCATAGTGTATATATAAAATGATAGATCACTCCGCATGAAAAGAGTGAAGACGGTACTGGGAAAGCTTATGAGAAAGGTCCTTTGAACTCAAAAATAACCGGGGGCCATTTACGGGAAAGAAAGACAAGAGCATTTAAAGAAGGAGCTGAAAAGTAGGTTTTTGTCCATTCCAAAAACGAATTGTAAAATGTGTACTTGATAGGTCCAAAATAGCTCCGGGAGGCAAAATGGCCACAACAGGGACAGCCCCAGAGGTGACGCGATGCCAGAGGTGACGCGATGCCAGAGCATACGCCTTTCCCGAGGGCCGCGCGGGTGCGAACAAGTGAGTTCATAGCCCAATCCAACAAATGCGTGTTGGCTTTTCTCGCCATGGCCATGGGGACATAAAAAGGCTTTGCCCTGATAGGCAATTCCTGCATTCCACAGCCCTGAGCAGGGGCTGCCAGAGGCACGAGGCCAGTCAAGCAGGTCCCTTGGTCCTGACCGTTGCAACACTGAGCACTGCATGCCTACGGGCACTGCATGCCTACAGGCACAGCCTCCCAGGGCAGCCACCTCTGCTGGTTGCTCTGCGCTTTCACCTTAAAGGTCTGCCAAGCATAGGCCCTCGTGTGGCGGAGAAGCTGTCAAAGTGAGCACCGTGCTGACTAGTGGAAGTGTTTGTGGCGGCAGAAGAATGTGCTCCGTGTTCTAATATCCAGGCTAAAACCACCCAAATGTGGTTCCAGGGTATGTGAAGAAAATCACATGCAGCTCATCTAAGAGGAATGCAAAAGGGGCCGCTCAGCTCTGATGGAACACTTATTCTGGAACTCTGAAGAGGCTGTTTTGGGTGTGGCCTTGGTCTTCACTTGCCTTGTTCATCAGCGACAGCTGGACAGAAAAGTTCTGGAAAAAGTCAGGGAGCAAAATCAGTCTATATAGCTACCTTCTACTCTTTGATGGTGCTCTTAGGGATTGTACCTCAGACAGAGACAGTATAATGAATGGATTTGTGCCCCTCGTTCTTGGGCACTTGTAGTGGCATTTCCTCCTCCATCTCTTGTCTAGATCATTAACAAGCAAAATATAGAATAGTTCCCTTCCCTGCTATAATTTGGTTTACCACAGGAAGTCATGGTGGCAGAAACAGGATAGCAACTTTATGCTCCAGTTTACCAACTACCTATCTTCCCCTTCTTCTGCTACTTATTTAAAACTTTCAGGATGTAATTTCAGCAAAGAAGTTTATTTCTCAGTTTCCCCTCAACCCTAATGCCAAAAAATAAATTTTTTTTAAAAATTTTTAAAAATTGCGGATGTATAAAGAAAAAGGACTATAAGGGCTAGAGCAGTCAAGCCCTCATGAACTTTCAAAACAGACTACTCACACAAGAGATGAAGAAAACATATACTTTTCAATTTCTCATGGAATACTTATCAAGTATGCAGAGATGTAAAACAAGTCTAAATAAATTTAAAGACTAAAATCTTACAAAGTATGTTCTCTGACCACAATTACAGATCAAAAACAAAAAATCTTAAAAAGTACCAAGTATTTGAAAATTTTAAAATATATTTATAAATAAATCATAAGTCAAAGGAAGGAAGGAAGGAAGGGGAAAAAGAAAGAAAAGAAAGAATGAACCACAAGGGAAATATAAAATATTTTGGACTAAAAAATAACAAAAACACAGCAGCACATCAAAATATGTGAGATGTAATAAGCAACAGAGGGAAATTATAAACATATATGCACCTCATACCAGAGTCTCAAAATATAAGAAGTAAAAACTGTCAAACAAAAGTGAAAAACAGACAATTCAACAATAATAGCTAGATATTTCAATACCCCATTTTCAATAATGAATAGAACATCTAGACAAAAGATCAATAAGGAAATCAAAGCCATGAACAATTCTCTTGACCTAAGAGACACATACGGAACATTCCACTCAACAATAGCAGAATATATAACAATGTCCAGGATAGACTACATGTTAGACACAAAACAAGCCTCAATAAACTTAAAGGGACTGAAATCATATAAGTATATGGTCTCCAACCACACTGGAATGAAATCAGAAATCACAAGGAAATTAACAAATATGCAGAAATTAAACAACAAACTCTTAAAAATATGTAAGCACTGTGTCAAAGAAGAAATCACAAGGGGAATTAGAAAATATTTCAGGATGAAACGAAACAAAATCACAACATACAAAAACTTATGAGATACTCCCATAACAGTGCTCAGAGGGCAATTTATGTAAATGCTTATATTAGAAAAAGACCTCAACTCCATAACAAAACTTTTCACCATAAGAAACTACTATAAAGAGAAAAACAAACTAAATCTAAAGTAAGCAGAAGGAAGGAAATAAAGGATAAAGCAGAAATAAGTCAAATAGATGATTTAAAATGCAAAGCAAAAACAAATTAATGAGGCCAGAAATTTGTTCTTTGAAAAGATCAACAAATTGGCACACCTTAAATTAGACTAGCCAAGAAAAAAAAAAAAGCCTCAACCTATCAAAGTCAGGAATGAAAGATGGGTCATTAATATCAACACTACAAAAATAAAAACAATTTTAAGGGAATATTATGAACAACTGTATACCAACAAATTAGATAACCTAGATGAGATGGATAAATTTCTATAAAGACACAAGTAAAATGGGCTCTGAATAATAAGTAGAGACTGATAATGATTTCTTTAAAAACTTCCTGGGGGCGCCTGGCTGGCATGCAACTCTTAATCACTGGGTTGTGAGTTCAAGCCCCACTTTGGGTACAGAAAATACTCAAAAATAAAATCTTGGGGGGGGGGAACTTCCCACAAAGAAAAATCCAGGACCAAATGGCTTAACTGATGAATTTTACCAGTGTTTAAAGAATTAACACCAATCCTTCTATAACTCTTCCCAAAAACTGAGGAACACCTCCCAACTCAATCTATGAGGTCAGTATTACTCTGCAACTAAAACCAAACACAGACACTACAAGAAAAGTAAAACTACTAGTCAATATCCTTTAGACATACGGACACAAATATCCTCAACAAAATACTAACAAACCAAATCCAGCAGCTTTATAAAAGGAATACACATAATGACCATAGTGGGATTTATCCCAGGGATGCAAGGCTGGTTTAAGACATGAAAAAAAAAATCAATCAATATAGTATAACCTATTTAAAAAAAAAGGAAAAATTTCATATGATCATCTCAAAAGATGGGGGGGGGAAGTATTTGACCAAACCCAACACCTTTTCACAATAAAAATACTAAAAATACACACACAAACAAATGACAATAGAACAGACCTTCTTAAATCTAAGAAAAGGCATCTACAAAAACCCCACAGCTAACATCATACTGCATAATGAAAAACTACATGCTTTCCTCCTAAGGTCAAGAGTAAGACGAGGTTGTCTACTCTCACCACTTTTATTCAACATTTTACTGGAGGTTCATGCCATGGAATTAGAAAGATAAATAAAAAGAAATAAAAGAAATTCACATTAGGATAAAGTAAAACTATAACCAGAGGACATGATAGAGGATATGAAGAATAACCACAAAAGCAGAAACCATAAAAGCAAAAACTGGGTAACTAGACTTCATAAAAATTAAAAAGACCTGAGAAGACACTTCATAAAATGATTGGCCACATGCATATAAAATGATGCTCAATATAATTCACCATCAGAAGTGCAAGTTAATCAAAATAGCATACTAATCCACATCTACCTGAAAGGCAAAAATTAAAAAGACTGACAATAATATATGGTAGCAAAGATGTGAACAATAAGCATTCTCATCTTCTGCTGGTGGGAATGTGAGGTTTTTGGGAAAAAAAAATTTCTTTAAGATTTTATTTATTTATTTGACAGAGAGAGAGATACAGTCAGTGAGAGAGAGAATACAAGCAGGGGGAGTGGGAAAGGAAGAAGCAGGCTCCCAGTGAAGCAGGGAGCCCGATGCAGGGCTCGATCCCAGGACACTGGGATCACGCCCTGAGCCGAAGGCAGACGCTTAACGACTGAGCCACCCAGGCGCCCCATGGGACAGTGGTTCTTAAGCAGGGGGCGGTTTTGTCCCCAGGTATCTGGAGACCTTTAAGCAGGGGGCGGTTTTGTCCCCAGGTATCTGGAGACCTTTTTTTTGGTCACAACCTGGTGGCAGGTTACTACTTGGTAAATTTCATTCAGCAGCACCTTACCCCTTGATCCAATAATTTTTTCACTTCTAAGTTTTTATCTAAGAGAAATATAAACATGTCCACAGCATACTTTTACAAAAATGTTCCTGGCAGGCTTTATTTACCGTAGCCCCAAACTGGAAACAGGGGCAGAAAAATGAATACTGTGGTGTTTTCACACAGTGGAATAATCAAAACCAGAAAACAGGGGCGCCTGGGTGGCACAGCAGTTGAGCGTCTGCCTTCGGCTCAGGGCGTGATCCCGGCGTTGTGGGATCGAGCCCCACATCGGGCTCTTCCACTCTGAGCCTGCTTCTTCCTCTCCCACTCCCCCTGCTTGTGTTCCCACTCTCGCTGGCTGTCTCTATCTCTGTTGAATAAATAAATAAAATCTTTATAAAAAAAACAAAAAACAAAAAAAAAAAACCAGAAAACAACAATTATTATTATCATCAACAACATGAAAGAATCTCTGACATTATGCTGAGCAATGGCAGACACAAATGAATACATATTTGATGACATCATTAAAGAGAAATTCTATCAGAGGCAAAAATAATCTAAGGAGAAACAAATCAGAATAGAAGCTGTCTTGGAGAAAAGAAATGACATATATGTGATGGAGTGTGATCTGTCAACTTACAGCTGAAGTCTATGTATTTCAAAGTATGTAAATTTTACCAAAATAAACACCTGCAAAAAGTTCTTATGAACAATACCAACCAGGTAGCAGGAAGTTGGGAGTGGATGCAGATCTAGATCCAAAAGACAGACAAAATGTTAATAAGTACTCACACCAAATCATGGTCATACGGGGCTTCATAATACCATTCTGTTTATTTTGTGCATATGTTTGATATTTTCCATTAAAAAACAGCAGCAACAACAAAAACCCTCACTACCAGAGCTACCAACAGGATTCAACACTGAGAAGAAACTGAATTAACTCAAAACAGAGTAGGACAGGGGCGCCTGGGTGGCTCAGTCATTAAGTGTCTGCCTTAGGCTCAGGTCATGATCCCAGCATTCTGGGATCTAGCCTCATCAGGCTCCCTGCTCAGCGGGAAGCCTGCTTCTCCCTCTCCCACTCCCCCTGCTTGTGTTCCCTCTCTTGCTGCCTCTCTCTCTGTCAAATTAAATTTTTAAAAATCTTAAAAAAAAAAAAAAAAGAGTAGGACAGAATCAAATGAGAAAAGCAAAGAGAACATCTAGAATAAAGGGGGCAGAGAAAAATAAACTAAGCAATCTCAAGAGAGCAATCCTCCATATTTTTGAACACAGAAAGTAACAGAAAGCTGCATTTAAGTCAAAACCTCCTCCTAAAAGTTCAGGAAAACAAATTTCACATTAAAAAGTAACAGAAATTAGATCAGAGCCCATACAGTCATAAGAAAAAGAAGAGAAGCAAAAAGAAAAAAAAAAGGCGGGGGAGGGGGAGAGAGAGAGAGCGAGAGAGCGAGCGTGCAGAATAAAACCCCTAACTTTTGGGGGTGCCTGGCTGGCTCAGTTGGTAGAGTATGTGACTCTTGATCCTGGGGTCATGAGTTCGAGCCCCACACTGGGTGTGGAGCCTACTTTAAAAAAATAAAACATTCAAAAAAATTTTTTTTCAACCCCTAAGTTTCTACAGACAGTAAGACTACAAAAGACAAGTCCACAAAAACAGATCATAGCTACACACTATTTCCAAGCAAGCTTAAAGACATTAATACTGAACGATTTAACCAGGATTTGGAGAGAGGGAAATGAAGTGAAAGAACAAAGAAAAACATTTAAAAAAATCATTTCAGAAATAGACTAAAAAAGAATGAACAAATAATTAAATGAACAAAACGAAGGAATATTTTCACACATTACAAAAGATTCAAGGGGTGCCTGGCTGGCTCAGTCAGTGGAGCATGCAACTCTTGATCTTAGGGTTGTGAGTTCAAGCCCCATGTTGGGTGAAGAGATTACTTAAAAATAAAAATCTTAAAAAAAAAAGATTCAAGAGAAACTGGTAAATACTGAAAATAGATCAGATACTCAAAAACAAGAGAACTTCCCAGAAACAGAAAAAGTTTGAAACCATGTATTGAAAGAAACAGACCTGAGAATAGCAAATGTGAAGAAATAGTCATATGTGAATTACTAGAATTTTACTGAACTTTAAAGGGGGAAAAATCCGTTGGGCATCTAAGACAGATGTAGGCAGACTTTTTCTTATAAAACACAATAAATATTTTAGGCTTGCAGACCACAGGGTGAAAGTTAGATGAAATTCAAATATCAGTGTCTAGACCATGCTCATCGGTTTCAATACTGTCTATGGCACTGTATAGCAAAAGCATCCAAAAATATGTAAGTGAATGAGCATGGCTGCGTACAATAAAACTGTGTTTACAAACACAGGCAGTCAGCCCATGTGCAGCAGTCTGCAGAACCCTGATGCAGACATGCACTAAATGACTTCATAATGGAAAAAACATTAAACTACTCTAAATTTTTCAATAGCAACACTTTATGTCAGACAAAAAATGGGAGTAACATATTTAAAATAGTCAAGAAAAGAACATGTAAACCAAGGGTTTTATATCCAACAAAGATAACAAGAATAATGGCCACAAACTATTATCAATGAGCAAAAACTCTAGGAATACTGTGCCTATGGAGCCCTGGCTAAAAAATCAGAGGACTTGAGAAAACCAAACTGACGACAGATACTGCACAAGAACTAATGGTGAGTATCAAACATACAACATTAGTTACTCCTACAGCAAAAATAAAATGAAGGTTGAAAGGGAGAGAGTATAGGATATATATTCTCTGACAACATAAATATACTTAACTATTTAAAAAAGTGAGGGATGAATAGGAAGAACACAGCAAAAAGAGTGTATATATGGCCTCAATAATCATATATATGGTAACAGCACTGGCATTGCTATCATGAGACTGTTATGAAATAAATCTAATTAATATTTAGATTTCTAATTCTAGGTCTGTCATCTACTGGGTCCTCAGGAACCTAGACACAGTATGGAACAAGAAGACAGAGATACAGAATAAATTAAAATAAAATCCCTGGAATTCTGACTATGGTCAATAAATCTCCCCAAAAAGCAACCACTCAGTTGGACAAAATAATAAAAACCACCATTTCAGTACTCTAGAAATCAACCAAAGGCATATAACAATCTGAGAATGCTTATAAAACTGCTCAGCTTTGAGTAAGAACATTAGGAGTCTGTGTCATTCTTATCTGGGGCTGCTCTACTCCCATATACTCCACCTGCAAGCTCAGATGGTTTGTCAGGCTGAGAGGACTGCCAACTTTGAGGTCACCATAAAAAGAGACTCACATGATTTAAAGCAGTTGGGCAATGACCACACTCATTGGTCATCACTGTAAGTGACAATTTTGGTATAAGTAATAATTTCTATGGCAGGCAAAATAGGAGGGCCAACAGCTCTAATAGCCTGAAGTTGCAGGAGTGTTGGGACAATCACACTCCTGGCTAAGGCAGTACACATGCACAGCAGAGACTAAAGAGGGCCCCAGCTATCCACATACTGAATCTTACACATCAGAATTTCTTTTTAATTTTTAAGATGTTTGCTAATTGAAAGTAAAAAATGACATTAAATTGTCGTAATGAATGGTTAAATGTTTTAATTATATTTATAGGCTACCTCTAGTTCCCATTTTGTTAAAGGCCTATGTATGCCCTGTCCTCATTTTTTCTCTAAGGATCAAAATACTAAAGTTGAAAAAGACTTTAGTTCAACTTCCCCAACAAAAGCAGTAATCTTTCAGGTAGTCTTCCTGTCTAAATGTGACTCAAATTGTGCTCAAATGTTTAAGGAGACATGAAGTTTACTACTTCCCAATGCAAATATTTTAAAATGTTAAATAAGTTCTAAACAAAAAACCTTTTAAAGCGAACTGAATAAAACCTACCATTAGTTCCCTTATTTAATAAAGAAGAATTTCTAGGGGCACCCGGATGGCTCAGTCAGTCAAGTGACTGACTCTTGATCTCAGCTCAGGTCTTGATTTCAGGGTCATGAGTTCAAGCCCCACGTTGGGCTCCACACTGGGTACAGAGCTTACTTAAAAAACAAATAAAATAAAGAAGAATTTCTAAGAAGAATTTAACTCTAGCAACTTTGTTAAGCATATCCTTGTTTTAAACCAAACACTTGAAAATTTTTTTCACTTTAATACTTAAAAACAAATCTTATGTAACTCTCTTAGTCTGCCAATTATGTCTTTTTTTTTTTTTAAGATTTTATTTATTTATTCGACAGAGATAGAGACAGCCAGCGAGAGAGGGAACACAAGCAGGGGGAGTGGGAGAGGAAGAAGCAGGCTCATAGCGGAAGAGCCTGATGTGGGGCTCGATCCCATAACGCCAGGATCACGCCCTGAGCCGAAAGCAGACGCTTAACCGCTGTGCTACCCAGGCGCCCCATGCCAATTATGTCTTAATTTAGAGGAAGATATTTGCATTATTTGCCCCAACTTCTCAAAATAATGGAACAATAACACTTCAAAAATACTTTGTATACCCAAGGATCTCAATAAATATTTGCTAATTTTTTTAAAAGATTTTATTTATTTATTTGACAGAGATAGAGACAGCCAGTGAGAGAGGGAACACAAGCAGGGGGAGTGGGAGAGGAAGAAGCAGGCTCCTAACAGAGGAGCCTGATGTGGGGCTCGATCCCAGAACGCCGGGATCACGCCCTGAGCCAAAGGCAGACGCTTAACCGCTGTGCCACCCAGGCGCCCCAATATTTGCTAATTTAATCTCTTGGCATTTCTTGCAAATTACGAAAATCCTAAAATAAAGGCTCAAATATCCATGCTTACCTGAATACTGAAACATAATCTAGACAAGCACAATACCAAAGCACTGTAAAAAGTATTGTGTGTGTTTTCTAGTAAGTTTCCTGTCCACTACAGAAAACCAACCCTTAACTTACCCTTTTCAAAAATAAAGTACTTTACCTGAACATGGAAAAAGTTAAAGTGATATATTAACCAACAGCTGTCCTTTATTAACTACTAGGTGCAAAGCACTGTCCTAAGTGCTAACACATTATTTCACTTACTCTTTCAACAACATAAAATAGCATCCATTATTCCCAAACTTAACGACAGAGGAAAATGAGGTGGAAAAAAATGGCAGAAAGTGTTAAGTAAAAATTTCCAGGTAATTTCAATAAAAATAACAGGCAATGTAAAAATGGTATATTTATTACCAATAAACTAATTAAAAAGGTACCAATAATTCTAATTTCCCATTAGCCTCTAAAGTTTGTTTTTACCTCTACCCTTCTAAATACATAGTCATTCACAAGTGATTTTCCTGCTGTACCCCTGTCTATACAAAGCCTTAAAATAGGGTTAACTTACAAACAGCTGTGTTTACAAATTGGCAGTTGGGAGCTCAAAATAAAACTTCTCATAGAAATAGTGTTACAAATGGGGATTACAGTTCCAGGGTAGCTCCTATGGCATATTTTTACCCATAATGTAACTGAGTAGAAAAACCTAGGAGTGCCTGGGTGGCTCAGTTCTTCTCTGATTCTTGGTTTTGGCTCAAGTCATAATCTCCGGGTCCTGGGATCCGGCCCCAAATAAGGATCCGTGCTCAGTGGGGAGTCTACTTGAGATTCTCTTTCCCTCTCTGTCTCTTTCTCTACTCCCCCATCTACCCCTCCCCTGCTCTCTCTAAAATAAATAAATCTTGAAAAAAAAAATCTAGAATCTAAACCATTACATCAACAATGTGGAAAACTATATTCCATATTTCTACACCAAGCCTATTGATAGTAAAACTATCGATCTCTAGTGCTGAGAAAACGGAGTATCTAAATGCAAAAAATGAAACTGGATCCTTACCTTACATTATATACAAAAATTAACTCAAAATGGATCAAAGACTTTAAGAGTTAAAACTATAAAACTCTTAGAAGACAACAGGGGACAAACTCATGACATTGAATTTGGCAATGATTTCTTGGATATGACACCAAAGCACAGGCAAACAAAAGAAAAAAAAAAGATAAATTGGACTACATAAAGTTAAAAACTTTCGTGCATCAAAGGACACTATCAACAACGAAAAGGCAACCTATGGAATGAGAGAAAATATATGCAAATCATATATCTCATAAGGGCTTAATATCCACAATATATTTGAAAACTCCTATGACAACAACAAATCAAACAACCCAGTTCAAAAATGGGTAAAAGACTTGAACAGATATTTCTCCAAAGAATATATACAAATAAGCACATCAAAAAATGCTCAACATCACTAATGCTTGGGGAAATGCAAACCAAAACCACAATGAGATACCTCTTCACACCCACTAGGATGGCTACAATCAAAAAACAAAATAAGAGGTGTCCACAAGGATGTGGAGAGATTGGAACCCTTGTGCACTGCTGATAAGAATGCAAAATGGTTCAGTCACTGTGGAAAATACTATGGCAGTTCCTCAAAAAATTAAACACAGAATTACCATATGATCTAGCAATTCTACTTCTAGGTATATACTCTATAAAGAATTGAAAGCAAACGGATATTTGTATAGCCATATTCACAGCAGCATTATTCACAACAGCCAAAAGGTGGAAGCAAAAGTGTCTATCAACAGATAAGTGGAAAGGCACCTCAGTGGCTCAGTTGTTCGAGCATCTGCCTTCGGTTTGGGTCATGATCCAGGGTCCTGGGATCAAGTCCTGCATTTGGCTCCCTGATTGGCAGGGAACCTGCTTCTCCCTCTCCAGCTCCCCCTGCTTGTGCTCTATCTCTGCCAAATAAATAAATAAAATCTTTAAAAAACAGGTAAGTGGATAAACAAAATGTGATATGACTATACAATGGAGTACTATTCAGCCCTAAAGAGGAAGGAAATTCTACAATATGCTACAACATGGATGAGACTTGATAACATTATGCTAAGGAAAATAAATCAGTCACAAAAGGACAATATTGTATGATTTCACTTACATGAGGTACCTATTCAAATTCAATAGAGATATAAAGTAAAATAGTGGTTGCCAGAGCCTGGAGGAAGGAAGGGAAAGAGGGCTATTATTTAATAGATACGGAGTTTTCCATTCGGAAGAAAGTTCTGGAGATGGATAATGTAATGGCTGTAGAAGATGATGTACTTAGTACCACTGAACTGTACATTTAAAAGTGGTTTAAAAGGTGAATTTTATTGTCTGTATATTTACAATTAAAAGGGGGGAAAAAGCCTATGGATCTCCATCTAATCCCTTTTTATGAGTCATTAATGATAATGTAAGGTAAAGGTTTCCAAGAGGGTGAGAGATGGGGACTCTGTAATGGGAAAACAAAATCCCTTGTTTTTAAAATTTTTAACAAACTACACTAAAAAGGGGAAGAACAGAAGTACAGAAAAGGGGGGAAAAGTACAGAAAAGGGGACTAAGTAAAATCTGCCCTCGTATTCTCCTGTTTATATATTTACTACTTTTAAGAACTGACAAAATAACCTGTAGACCAAAAAATGGTGGCCTGTCAGATATACAAAGTGCAGAAATACCTCATCTAAATTTGGGATCAAAAATGTTTAGTATTACCTGGTTTTTCTAGGCTTTTCATAACAGGAAATAGAGTAGAAGAATAAGTAGGGTTGGGAGAAAGGTTTTGGGGGATGGCTAACAAAAACTGTAAAGGAGGGGCCGACCATAAGATAGTTTGGGGGTAACCACAATGTTTAGGAAAGAGGAAAAAATTTGCTCTTCCCGGCGTATGTTCCATCCGGCACCTCCACCTTCCACCCTCGCTGGCTGTCGGTGTGATGGTCACAGTGTTCCACCATCAGGCAGTCTTTGCAGCACCTGACCCCAGTGTCAGGCCCCAACAGGGACTTAACCATGGGAAGGGCAGAGGGAGTTTATCTCAAGCAACCTGAACACACAGAATTCATGGAATTATAAACTACAGCTCTAGAACAGACAGGAAAGCTCCTCTAATTGTGCAGTTTTGCCTAAAGATCCATTTTTATGCATTAATTGGGTTCTCTAAGTTGGGGGGGAAATGCTGCTACCAGCCTAACAACAATTAAAAAAAAAACTGGATAAACTACAAAATCAAACTTTTCTTGAACTTATCTGAGAACTGAGGACATAGGGCAACCAAATAAATATTCAAGAAAAGACAAGCCCCTCCTAGGAAAGACAAGATGTGAGCACTGGCTGACCTGCAGCAGAGCAAGGGAAAAGACAGCGGTGACATAAAAGCAGGTAAAAAGAATTCATCTAAAATTGTTAATAAACTCCTTAAGGCAAAGTGGGCTGGCATAGAACGTAGTTCTCCTGGGAGCCCTAGACACAACGGGATACTATATTTGCAGTATCTTTGCCACAGACCTCCACCAGGTGCTCACAATATGGAAACATGTGACTAGAAAGAATTTTCCTCTGTGGTGCAAGGCTTAAAAGAAGAGCAGCTTCTACCAAGGAAAAAGTACCAAAACCCTAACCAGGTTCTTCACCCCTAAGGAAAGAAAAATTTAAAGCTGGGGCAGGGGCAGCAAGTCCAGTCACCTTCAGGGCATAAGTGAAGACATCATTAAGGATGGAGGTAGAGTCAAAGAAAAACCCTTCTAGCACTATGAGAGGGGCAGGAAACAGTTTTGGGCCCAGGAGCTTAATACCACTGCCTTTAGAGATCTCCTAACACTGAGGCAAGACTTGGGAAATTCTTTTCTAAACAAGACCTGAAAAGACGCAAGGCCTAATTTTGCACAGAGGGGCAATCACTGACAGAGCCTCACCCCTGATGTCCAGTATACACAGGGCCTACCCTATATTGAGACTGGACCAGGACAACAGAGATATTCCTGACTCCACCACCAGGTGAACACGCACAGATTAACACAGCTGTAATCCACCGCTGGAAGAGAATCAGTAGCATCTACAGTCCACATAGAGGCACAAGTGCATAAGGAAAGCCAAAAACTGAGAGTCAATCAGGAAAACCGAGAAACACTTTCTCATGCCTTGATTTCTAGCTAAAGAACAAAGTAAAACTGGAAAGGTTTGAAATCAATGGTGCACTTAAAATATTCTTTGCAAAGAAAAAAAAATTATTTGCAACAACAAAACCAAAACTCAACTCATGCAGACCCCCTACACTATAAATCCCGGTATGTAATTTTCCAGGTATATATACTATCTATTCAGTCTCTACTGTCCTATTCATGATACCAAGCATTTGATAAAATATTGCAAGACACACAAAAAAGAAATATACAACCTACTGTCAAGAGACAAAGCATTCAACAGAACCAAAAATCAATGAGGACAAAAAAAGAAAACTCGATGAAACCAAAAGTTGATTTTTAGAAAAGATCAATGAACTGTTAACCTCTAGCAAAACTGAGGGGGAAAAAAAAAAGACACATATTAAAAATACCAGGAATNCAGGATCCTCCGCTGGAGGCCTGCTTCTTCCTCTCCCACTCCCCCTGCTTGTGTTCCCCCTCTCCCTGGCTTTCTCTATCTCTGTCGAAAAAAAAAAAAAAATCTAAAAAAAAAAAAAAAAAATACCAGGAATGGAAAGATGAAAATCACTACACATCCCACAGACATTATAAGAACAAGAATGGAATAGTACAAATAACTTTATGCCCATATATTCAACAATACAGATGAAATGGTCAAATTCCTCAAAAAACATGAATCACCAAAGCTCACACAAGAATAGGTAACCTGATCAGCCCTATATCTATTTTTAAAAATTGGAATTATAAGAAAAGTGCCCAACACAGGGTGCAGATGACATCACTGGAGAATCCTACCAAGCATTTAAAACAAAAACAAAAACACCAAATCTACACAAACTCTTTTTTAAAAAGGAAGGGAACACTTCCCAACTCATTTTATGAGGTCAGCATTACCCTGATAACAAAATTAAATGATACATATTAATTGGGCCAAGTACCAGTCAGAAATTACCTACACAACATCTGCAATAACCTAATATTATTATTTAAACTTAAGAAGGGAAGTGTTCTGAACGTGCACATACTGCTTCATCTTGGTAACTCTATTTATGTTAGAATTTAACATATCCTCTAGGTTTTCTGGAGCTCCGTTTACTAGATAAGTTCTTTTCTATTATCAGTAATATAGACTAAAACAAGATTGGAAAATGAGTACACTAGGGAAATAAATCTACTACTAATGAATGAAATCGGTACAATTTAGGTAGATTGCATCATAAAACAAACATAGCAATAGGGGCAATGACATGTTAAACCTAAGAACTCATGTCATTGTGGGGGGGTAGTATATAATGTGAAATGTTTCCACTTTTTTCAACATTTAAACCAGATCTCATTACAGGAATAGAAAAAGTTGACTGCTCAACAATCTAAAACTGGGCAATGAAGTTTGCTTTCTATTTACCTTCAGGCCAACTAAAATGTTTGGGAAAGAGGGGGCGGTGGGGGGGGAAGCCTCTTCCAAATGCTCACTATCAATTACAAAATTAATTCTGGTAGTTTCTCTAACCTCTCTAAATTTCAGATTCACATCCAACAGCCTTCTCAACACTTCTCAACACACTTAATACAAGGCAGCTCAAATTCAACTTAACCAAAACTGAACTCACTTTCCCACCCACATTCCCATCCCATGCCCATAACCAAACCTGCTCTTCCTACTGTATATTTCCTACTATGTTCCTTTTTTTTTAACCTTTATTCAAGCAATTTCTACACCCAATGTGGGACTCAAACTTATGACTCCAAGATCAAGAGGCACATGCTCTACCAACTGAGCCAGCGAGGAGCCCCTCCTATATTCTTGATCACAAGTAATGCTATCACCGTCTACCTAATCAACCAAACCAGAAATCATCCTAAACATCCTACTCATACTTCCTCTCTCTTATACCCTATAGTCAATCACCACATTCTGACGATTTTACCTCTAAAACATTTCTGTCTTGTCGCCTTTAAATCCATCCTCTACACTCCACAAATCTGCCTGTTCCTTCTCATTAACTACCATCTAAATAAAGACTAAACTCTTGGCATTATATATAAAACCCTACACAATCTACCTCTCCAAGTCTTTTATCACTGCTATTTGCTGCCCCAATCTATGTGCTCCAGTAATAAGTTTCCTGTCTACATTGTGCTGTATCCTGCTTCTGCCTTTTTCTACCTCAAATATTCTTTCAACTAGTTCTTATCTTCATCACTGAAAGCTCAGCTCAAGTAATATGCACTCCAGTAAGTTAAGTAACCACCTCCACATCCCTAAGCCTATGGTAAACCTATGACTATCTCTACCTAAGCGCTTAACAAATCCTATGGAAATTAAATATCTTTAGCTCTACTAGACTGTAAGAGTCTTGAAGGCAAAAATCTTATCTGTTAACTCCAGTAACCTGGCACAAAAGAAAACTCAATCTCTGTTGAACTGAACCATAATTTTTCTCATTTTCCTCAGAGACCAGAGAATGGGGGAAAAAACTATGTCACTAAAACATAAACAATCCTCACTCCAGCAATCAATTCCTGCTCACAAAAAGAGGCCTATAAATAAAACTAAAAATGTTCCTTCCTCATAAGATTTCCTTCCTCTTCACAAAATCCCTGATTCCAAGCAATATTTGAAGCAAACAATTACAGTTACAAATTACTTGTGTTAACAAGATTATGATAATGCTACAAGCATAAACTTGATTAATAATTTGCTATTGAGGTCGAGTGCACAAATTTCTATCAAAACCACAAAAGAGCACACTGCATATATAAAGGATTCTTAACAAATTATCTAGGACTAAACTGATGTACAGCCTTTAAACAAGTATTTGCTGAATAAAGCAGAGAAGAGGGAAATGAAAGTAGGTAATAAATCTAAAGAAAATTATAAAAAGATCAGAAAACAAACTTTAAAGGAAAAGTCTGGGTTTTCCCATAAAATTAAGGTATATATAAATTATAAGTTACCTATATAAAAAATATATGCATGTAAGGTTATGGAGTAGCCTCTTCAGGGAGATACTGAAGGGGTAACAGGTAGGAGGTACCAGTCCGGAATCCATCATTAGTTAGCTGTGACACTGATCAGATCAGACAATGATTAAGTGATGCAATCATTCTAGCATTTCATTTCCTCAACAGCAAAAGTTGTTACTGGACATCAGATCTGTGCATTTCAGTACATGTAAATTAAAAAAAAAAAAACCTGCCAAAATGCGAAATGAGTCATTAATTAATTTGAGCTGTTTTCATCCTTCTATTACATACAACTCATCCCACAGCACCCTAATTAAGACAAACATTTACTACATATTAAAAAAATCTTCAAAATGGTTCGTCATTAATAAAACAAAGTCTTTAATGGACTAGATGACCCCTTTGGTCTCCTCCAGCTCTAGATTTCCATGGATTTGTTCATTTATACTATTACAAATGATATCACTACTAAATTTATATTAAAATTTATACTATGAAAGAAAACGCTAAAAATCACTGCCTTCATTGATACCAAATAACATTTTCAAAAGTGTCAGCATCTGTTTTCATGGTCTATATATCTAGCCTAACTAATCTGAAATCAACAGCTTCAGGTATTGCAACTGTCCACTTTAATCTCCACTACTTCCCTAAACCTTCATTAAATGACTTCAGAGAAAGAAGAGATTTCTCTGTCCCTCCCACTTATCACCTAATAAAAGTGAAAAGTCAGGGGCGCCTGGGTAGCGCAGTCGTTAGGCATCTGCCTTCGGCTCAGGGCATGATCCCGGCATTCCGGGATGGAGTCCCATATCGGGCTCCTCCCTGGGAGCCTGCTTCTTCCTCTCCCACTCCCCCTGCTTTGCGTTCCCTCTCTCGCTGGCTGTCTATATCTGTCAAATAAATAAATAAAAATTCTTAAAAAAAAAAAAAAGTGAAAAGTCAACTAGAGCAGAAGGAGTAAGCAGAGGGGTATTATAAAAGCATCAACTCCAACAGGAGAGTTTTCATCAAATCTTTCCCCAAAAGGTGTGTGATAAAGATAGGTGGTCTTTTTGGGTTATTACTATTTTTGATATATGACTTTGTCTTTTTTTATTAGCTAACATCATAGGATTCTCCAGAAACTACTAAATATAATAAACTTATAATCAAAAGCATCTGTCAAAATACAGAGAATATACAAAAAATAAGAGCTGCTGAGTTAGGTCGATAAAATTATGAGGGTTTTTTTTTCCTCTCGAAGTTTTCTTTGATGAACAACAACAACAAAGAATGCTTTTTCTAAATCCATGATCAATTATTTTTCACTGGAGAAACAAAATATCTGGATTGTTAAATTAGTGATGACTAAAACACTATGAGAATAGAGGGCATTATTCAGTTTGTTAATCACTGAAAATACTTAGCAAGGCACAGTCTTTCAGATATGTTTTAAAACACTATTAGCAGTACCCCAACGTAAAACTTGTATGTCCTCAGCAGAAATACCCTTAGGGCAAAATCAGTATGTTATGGACAGCAGGAGGTCCTGCTGGGGACATCTTTTATTTCTTTAATCTAATCTTTAATAGAACAGTAATTTGGAGATTGTTTTAATTTTAACTACCTCCAATAAATATAGTTTAAACATCTTGTAAAAAGGGCATTCAACTACATGGTATGAAAGAAATTCCTATCAATAACACTTTATAACACAAAGTGTTAGCAAAAATACAATTTCTGAATTCTTAAGAAATGAGTACCATAATATTCATGAGAACCTTTTCTTTTTCCTTAAAAAGCAATAGGAATTTTGTCACTCCAATCTACCATTTTTCACCATATTACTATCCTTTCTAGAACACCTATATATATCAACATTTTTGTTTTTTAATTTGCTGGGTCACCTGTATACATATATATTATAATGTACTTAGTAGATACATTAACAAAGAAAATTTGAAAATAAAAAAAGTGAATTTAATTTAAGCAGAATTTTCCTAAGAGTGGTTTTTATTTAAGTAGTTCTCACTGAAACTGGGCAAGAGGAGAAATACAGCTACTTATTTTTCTCTCTGATTAAAACTTCTATTTAAAGAAAATTAATTTTATATTAAACCTACTCTCTGGCTAGTAGAAATCTGAAACTTGCAAAAAACATTAATTTATAAAGAACCAGTAAGATGTTGACAAAAAAGAAAAATAGTTATTAACTAAAAATCTTTAAAATTATGTAGTAAAACACCAAGGCTTTTGCCCAAAATATTTACAGTATCTGAAATAATCCCTACTATTCTTATACTACCTTCCACGTAAAAACTAGTCATTTTGATGGAGATAAACTGAAGACAAGAGCTATGAAAGGTGAACTTTTTTTTTTAAGTAAACTCTACCCCCAAAATGGGAATTGAACTCACAATCCCAAGATCAAGAGTCACATGGTCTATGGGCTGAGCTAGCCAGGTACCCAGAGTGCATTTCTATTTAAATCACTAGTAGGGGCACCTGGCTGGCAGTCAGTAGAGCATTCAACTCTTCATCTTGGGGTCATGAGTTCTGAGTCCCACGTTGGGGGCACAGATTACTTAAACATAAAATCTTTAAAAATAAATAAATAACTAGTCAAAGACAAGGTATAATCATAATTCTCTAACAGAAATACTTTTTGTTTGCTATGACCAAAAAAATAAAATAAAAAGGTATACTCCCAATAAAGAAAAAATGCATGATTGTTTGAAAGGTGACTGAATATTTTTCAAATAATTTTTATCAGTACCTCAGAAAATTAAAGGATTGTATAATTATCTTATTTAACAAAATATACTAAAGCAGGTACTTGTAAGGTCAGTGAGAGGTTAATCATTTTCAACGCAAAAGGATAATCATACATATTTGCGGAATACCAGGAAGAAAGCAATTATTACTAAAACAAATAATCGTAGTTTTTTCTCAACTAAAAAGATACTTATGTGTTCTGGTTATTTTTAACAGGTAATATACTCAGGGAACCTGGGTGGCTCAGTTGGTTAAGTGTCTGCCTTCGGCTCAGGTCACCGACCCCCCATTGTCTTTCCCTCTCCCTCTGCCCTCCCCCACACCCTGCTTATTCACACTCTCTCTCTCTCTCTCAAATAAATAAATAAAATCTTTAAAAAAAAAAAGTAATATACTCTTTTTTCAATAAGGCATACTTCTAAATTCCTACCTAAAGATTACTTAAACTGGTCAACATGAGAAACTTAAGATATCAGGTTATGCTGCTAACAGGGTCTTAATCTTCCCCTCCTTATTTATTCTTAGCAACATCTCTGCTTTTTTAGTTCCCAAAGAATTTTTTTTTTAAGATTCTATTTATTTATTTATTTGAGAGAGAGAGAGCATGAATAGAGGGAGGGGCAGAGGAAGAAACAGACTCCCTGCTGAGCAGGGAGCAAGGACCCTAGGATCCTGACATGAGCCGAAGGCAGACGCTTATGAGCCATCCAGGCACCGTCACCCCCCGCCAAAGAATTTCTTGATATGGAAGTATTTAGGCCAAAGAAAAAGAACATTCTTCCTAAACTATATAAGCAACTATTACTAAATATTAATCTCAATTATTTCTAAAGTATTCAAGTGCCTTCTAATAGCACAGCTTTATGTTTCTTTAAAGCAGTAAACACATTTCCTTGTACTAAAATTATTATAGCTGTTATGAAAACCTGATTGCTAGAACCTCAAGTCAAAGTACTGCTGATGATTCATGTTTAATCTAAACATACTTCCTTTCCTACAATCTCTCTAAATTAATACAGGAGAGTTTATGAATACCATAAAATAGGGGATCCAAAATATACTCAACTGGCCTACTGTGACCTTATAATAATGTTAAAAGACCCACTATGTAAGAATTTTACAACACTATTTTTTTTCAGGGGCGTATCAGTGTTTCCCTTCACTCTTCTAAAAATACCATACTAACTGGGGGACCTACAGACGAAGGAAACAAACAAAAGGGCTGGCCAACCTATAAGCCATATTTGCCCTTACAGTTCTACCATTCTTCTTTAGACCACACTTAGTCTCACCCCTTATTACTGTCAGATTCACAAGATTTCTAAAGGACCCTAAGAAACCCAAGCTTCTCACTACAACTCAACCCCCACCATGCCTTTCTTTCTGCTAGACCGTGTTCCTATATGCCACACCTCTCCTGATCAGTGAGTGCATAAAAGCTTACTTCTACATTCCACTGCCTCTGAACCCTCACCTGTTTGTGGTATCAGCAAGTTTATTTGATAAACTAATATGGGATAATATTGCCAATAAAAGATAATAAAGTTTCTCTTCCAGAAAATTTATGATTTTAAACAGATCATTTTAAAAAGAATTCCATAACACACAGGACAGACACAAAGCTGGGCACTGGCAATTCTCAAATTATACTACACAGTCAACCACATAATCTATCTGTAATCTGTACATCCAGTTACAATTTAATACAGTTTAAACTAAAAATTAGTGTAGTCATATACAACCATTACTGAATATATGTCTAGCTTAGATATACGCCTCATGGCAAATGTCAAATAAGTGACAACTAAAACTACAACTGTATGGTTTTATCGTATATCTGTTAAATCTTCCCATTTTCAAAATAGAGCAAATGACCCTCTGTAGTTAATCCAGTTAAAATAGGTAATTTTTTTTAATTTTTAAAAAATTTTAAGTAATCTGTATATACCTCGAACGTGGGGCTTGAACTCACATCCCCAAGATCAAGAGTCGCACGCTCTACCAACTGGGTCAAGCAGGTGCCCCTAAAATGGTCAGGTAACTTTTAAACCTACACAGAATAACTACCTTAGCACACCGCATCTGAGGCCTTCTCAGAACATTTGGTATTTATGACTTACAATGTCTTTTCTTCTATATGCTTTTCACAACAACTTGGTAAATTACAAATATAATTACAGACTGTTTACTTCAAATTCTAACAAACCACTTTACTCTTTATTGCATTAATCCAAAGTACAGTCTCCTATCACTGAGATAATTTAATACCATTTCATTTAATCTGCATTAATTCCATAGTTACAAGTCTAGAGCTTAGTACCTCTTTCTGAACAACAGGTCCAAGTTATTTTTTTTAAAGACCAGAACAGTATGGATTTTGTTCTATAATAATCTTGTGAAGAAACCTCTAGACCAGAAATCTCAAACATGAGAATAGCTAGATAAATTTGGGAGAGAAAAAACTTCCCCAATTCTTAATTTCTTAACAGTGGAAAAAGAATACCATTACTAGCTCAAATGAAATGCCCGAGTCATTATTTAGAATACCATAAAACATACCAATCCTATTCAGTTTTTTATACAATCCTATTTGGAATTTCTATACAGTTACAAGTCCACAGAGATTAAGGACTATACCAATTAGAGCTCTTACATCCTTTCAACCCATACTGAGAAAAGTATGAAAAGAGCACAGGTACTGAATGAATGCAGAACTAAAACAATTTGGGAGAATTCTTGAAGACAAAATCTACATACAACGCTTACTCAGCTATCTGTAAACCAAATTTTATTAAAAACAATGTTTTATAAACTACCCAAAAAGGTCATTAAAATAGAGATAAAACCTACACGAGTCCAATAATTTATTTTACATTCCTTTAAGTCATATATTTAGCCCTGTTCTTTAAACAAATAGGCTCAGCAAGTATCCAATACGCCCTCACCTCCACTTCCCACCCCCTATTCTTTTGGTCCTAGACGACAAGTATGAGGTTCAATTCAATCCTAAAAGACTGTTTCACCGAAGAGCTACTTTTGCCTTGACTTTCTTTATGACCTTGGGGGGAATCTACCAAATAACAACTATAATGATGTTGGTGTGTTCTTGTTTATCACTGAAATTTAATCCTAATATGCTAACATAAGTGAAGTCTTCTAAACTGAACCTAGAAAACTGAAAACTTCTGAGTTATAAACATCAGCTGATGTGTAACATAAACCATATTTTAAAAAACTGAATTTGACTAAAGGCGAAAAAAACTACCAAGGCCCCAAATTGAACAAGATGGAAAAAAAAAATTCCTCATTACTTCTCTTTATGGACAACTGGTCCCCAATATTTAAAAAAAAAAAAGGGTGGGGGAGTTAAACTAGCTTTAACTAGCTGTTTCCTTACTTTTATAAGGATTACAGTTGGACAACAAACGAAAATTTAAAACTTGGCAAAGAATGCGGAAACTGTATATAAAGAAATCTACAATCTGAAAATTACTAAGATAAATCTATCATTTAAGTCACTAATTTGTATACCCATACTGGGCAGTAATCATGGTACCGCTTTATTAGCACAAGAAAGATAAATCCTTGCCTTGGAGGAACATTTACTAAGTACACTGCTTTTCAGGATCTTAGGGCAGTTTACGAGCAGTATCTCTTTAGGCTTCCCTAAGGTACTCTAAAGTGCTTAACATCATTCACACATCAAGCCACCACTAGGGTGAGAAGTAAATAAACGCGATTTACTTACGCAATTATTTACCACAGAATTCTAGTCAAGAATGAAAAAGTAAACATCCATATAGTCATTTAACACCCAAAGAAAGCGTCGAATACTATGGCCGATAAGATTCACCCTTAATTGACCACTACAGAAACCACAGGCCTTCCACATGGGCTGTCCTTTACTACCACTCTTGATTCGAAAAAGTAACAATGTCAACCCAACATTTTTACAGTATAGAAGATAAACAGAACTTGATGAAATCTCTTATTCCAGATCCTCAAAAGATGTTTATAAAAACTGAGAAAGAGCAACGCCCCCCTAAAAGCACCCTACTAGAAAGAATGAAATATCGAAAACATTAGGTGAGCCAAGGTTAGAAAAGCTGATCTAACCCAGTTACCCGGAGGGACCACAGGGTTTGGGACTGGGAACGTGAGATCGGGGTGGGGGTGGGTAGCAAAGTGAAATCTAACCCCAGAAATCACAACACAGGCCGCAGCCTGGGAGCTGAAGCTGGCGGGAAGTGAGCTCCCTTTCTGTTTCCAGGGGAAAGTCTAGAGAAGAGCGGCTCCACACGGCACACTTACAAGGCGCCAATAGTGCATGCCTACCAAGGCACCGGAGCCGCTGGAGAACCCGGTTAAGAAGGGGAGGAGACCCCGGCAGACGGCCCTGGAAGAGGAGGAGGACTAAGGTTGGAAGCAGCGGCAGTGTCTGGACGAGGGGGATTACCTAACTGTGACGACAGAGAAGTGTCCTCAGGCTCCGGCGATGGTCCCGACTGCGCAATGTGTGGTGTCTTTCCCGCTTAGCCCGCAGCAGCAACAGAACCAGCTCCTTCAGCCAGTCGCCATTTCCCGCCTACCGACCTGCTGCACCGCACGGACAGAGACCCGGATGGAAAGCGGCCTCTCCGCGCAGGCGCCTTGACTTCCTCCTCCCCCTCCCGCCACAATTCCGCGAGGTGGGAGGGAAGGAATGCGGGAGGCCTCAGCGGCAAAAAACAAAAAAACAAAAAACAAAAAACAAAAAACTTTCACTTCCGTAAAGAGTGTTGGAGTTCCTGCCGCCAGAAGAAGCTCACAAGCCCGATTCCTGACAAAAACTGAACGCAGGCCCTTAGGACCGAATGGAGGAACAAGGACAAAACCTATCAGGATACGCCAGGGCTTGGGGGATATTTGTACTTTAGGGGCCTCCGTAGCTGGCTGTGTAGTGATTGCAGGGGGAGAAGGGAGTCAAGCGTTGGGAGTGTAGAGGCGGGGACCCGAAGGACGGTTTTTCCTCCCGCTGCTAACGGAACTGCTTAGGCAGAGCTGGGAGGGGGAGCGCGCCCTCGCCCCGGAGGCGGGGCTTAGGAACGCGTCGCTCACCCTCGCGGCTAGGGTTTAGTAACCCGGGCGCTCCAGGTGGGTGGAGCCAAGTGGGACGGGGTGGGACTAACGCCTTGGCGCGCTGGAGGAGGTAGTGTGTAGAGAGCGCAGCCCGAGGCCGTGAGGAGATGAATCCTTCCATCTTTCCAGGGATTCCGGTGGCCCTTGAAGATCCTCTTTCCTGCTCTCTGCCTAGAGAGCATTGCAGTTGCTTGTGGATCTGTCATATAAACCCACGCCATTCGACTCCAGATGATGTAGGCGTGGTTCTGCCGAGAAGTCAGATCTTTCAGACAAATGGGTTCCTACCTGCATGCCTGGGTCTAAAGACCGTCAGCCTCACGGGGTGAAAATGTTTCAGTCCAAGCGTCCAGCCCTAGTGGAATATCAGAAAACCAAGCGTAGTGGTTGGAAGAGCATCATCTGTTTACTAAAACTCCGGGCCATTCACATAATCAAGAAATATTTATTGAAAAAACACAGCGTGTGAGGACCATACTAGATGCGAGGGATACAAGGCAGACACGGAACCTGCCTTCCCAGAGTTCACAGTCTATGGAAGAAGACAGACAAGTAAACAATTTAAACACAATGTGCTAGAATGACCACAAGAAGGAGTTCTTGACAGGCGTACAACTGGGTGTCTGGGAAGGCTTTCATGAGATGACATGAGGAGCTGATGTTACAAAGGAAGAGTGTCTAGGTAAAGGAAACAACAGATGGAAAAATCCAAAAATGAGATTGCATTGAGCAGTTAGGGAAGTAGTTCTGTGCACCAGGAATACAGGAGTTGAGGGGAAGATAGTGGAGAGAGATGAAACTGAGGTCAGCAGAGAACCCTTGTGAATGTGGCTGTTTGTTTCGAAGTGTGGAGCAGGTGGGTTGTCTCCTGAAAGCCTTCTGTACTGCAGATCCCGTCAGAACTCAAAGTTCATTTGCACCTGGTTATCTTCCTAATACAAGAGTGCTCTGAATGAGACATTGATTGACAGCCTGTGGTGTTAACAGCGTGCAGAACTGGTATTAGTCCAGTTGTTAGTCCAAAATAATAGATTCCTGAAAAACTAATTGGAAATCAACAAAAGTTACTGATTATCGAGTCTGTATCATAGAAAGCTGGCTGTCTCTCTCTCTGTCAAATAAATAAATAAAATCTTTAAAAAAATAAATAAAAAATAAAAATAAGAACTTAAAAAAATCTGAAGTATACTAAGATGCAAAGCAGTAGCCATAGGAAAAAAATTAATGCAAAAACCTAGTGACATCCATGCTTTCTAAACTAGACATAACTATTGCTATATGAAAACATTAATGAAATAGGATGTTCACTAAGCAATGTGATAAAAGTATCTTGGATAGTCACCAGAATCCTTCAAAAAGCCCCTTATTTCACAGTATATGAACTATATTTAACATTTATCTGATACATAAGGCATATGCACTTCACAATGCACTCCTATATTAATTCTCTATAAGATACATTTTTATCACTCTTACTACAAATCATTAAGGAATACTCAAAACATTGAAATATCAGAACTGCCATTTTGCTCTAATATTGCAATGACTTGATGGCAATGTACACTGAAACATAACATAGTCAAAACTAAGCTCTTAATTTCTTCTCAAGCCTGCTTCTCTCTTACTATTTTCCACCTTATAGAATACAGTTTCTGGGGGGCGCCTGGGTGGCACAGTGGTTAAGCGTCTGCCTTTGGCTCAGGGCGTGATCCCGGCGTTATGGGATCGAGCCCCACATCAGGCTCCTCTGCTATGAGCCTGCTTCTTCCTCTCCCACTCCCCCTGCTTGTGTTCCCTCTCTCGCTGGCTGTCTCTGTCTCTGTCAAATAAATAAATAAAATCTTAAAAAAAAAAAAAGAATACAGTTTCTGGGGTGCCTGGGTGGCTCAGTCATTAAGCATCTGCCTTCTGCTCAGGGCGTGATCCCAGCATTCTGAGATCGAGCCCCACATCAGGCTCCTCTGCTGGAAGCCTGCTTCTTCCTCTCCCACTCCCCCTGCTTGTGTTCCCTCTCCTCGCTGGCTGTCTCTATCTCTGTTAAATAAATAAATAAATAAATAAAT
>NC_048222.1:60829373-60978017 GCF_002007445.2 Ailuropoda melanoleuca
TAAATAAATAAATAAATAAATAAATAAATAAATATCTTTTAAAAAAATACAGTTTCTTCTACATATTTCATCCAATCCATTGTAAGTGCAATAAACCAAACCTTGAAAATATATCTTGAATCCAAACACTTATCACCCCAGCTATCTCCCTAGTTCAAGTACCATAATCTCTGACCTGGAATACTGTAAGTCTTCCTTCACCGTTCCTGAACCTCCTTCAATCTTTCTAACACACAGCCAAAGTGATCATTTTAAACCTCTTTATAAATTTTCCATCACCCTTAAAATCTAAAATCTTTACTATGACATGCAAGGCCCTTCATTATGTCACTCTTGGCTACCTTACTGACTACATTCCCTACCTCTTGCTATTTGTATTCCCATCATACTGTCCAACTAACCATTCTTTGAAAAAGTATATTCCTGTATCAAGGACTTGGTATTTATTGTTTCTTTGCCTCTAATTCTCTTCCCCTAGACCTGTGCTATTCAACAGCCTCTAGCCACAAGCCATGTGTGGGTACTGAGTGCTTGAAAGTGGCAGTATGACTGTGGAAATCAATTTTTAATTTTATTTCATTTTAATTAGCTTAAACTTTAAAATTAATACCTGTGTGCTTAATAGAGCTTTCATTTGGGGTAATGAAACAGTTCTAGAACTAGTTAATGGTAATGGTTGCACAACATTGTTAATGTACTTAATGCCATTGAATTGTGTATTTTACATGTAAAATGTACAATGGTAACTTTTACATTATGTTTATTTTACTACAATAAAAAAATTGCTTGTTGGTATTTCCCCAAAGAAGTTGAACTTATGTCCACACAAAAATCTACACGTCTATAGCAACTTTATTCATAACTGCCAAAACTTGGAGCACCCACGATGTCCTTCAATAGGTGAATGGGTAAACTGTGATATATCCATACAATGGAATATTAATCAGCTAAAAAGAAATGAGCTATCAAGTCATGAAAAGACATAGGGAAATCTTAAATGCACATTACTCAGTGAAAAAAGCCAATCTGAAAAGGCTATACACTGTATGATTACAATCATATGATATTCTGAAAAAGATAAAACTATGGCGACAGTAAAAAGGTCAGTGGCTGCCAGGGTAAGAGGTAAGGAAGGAGGAATAAGTGGAACCCATGGGATTTTTAGGGCAGTGAAACTATTCTGCATACTATAATGGTAGATAAATGTCATTATACATTTGTCCAAACCCACAGAGAATTTACAATACAAAATGTGAATCTTAATGTAAACTGACTTTGGTTGATAATGTGTACAGTATTGGTTTATCAATTGTAACAGAATATTTTACACTGGTGCAGGAAGCTGTGTGTGTGTATGTGCGCGTGCATGCGCACACACGTGTATAGGAATGGGGTATGTGGGGATTCTCTTCTTTGTACTTAATTTAGCTGTGAACCTGAAACTGCCCTAAAAAGTAAAGTCTATAGGAAAAAAATTAATACTTGGTTCAGTTATTGGAAAACTTTTAAGTATGCTTGGGACATGAGTATTTGAACATACTTACTCAAATATAAATTTTATGAATGCTAAATACCAATCAAATATTTCCAATGACAATTTAGTGTCTAAATTGAGATGCACTGTAAATGTAAAATATACACTAGATTTCAGATTTAATACAAAAGAAAATATAAAATATCTCAGTAGTAGTATCCTTGATTACCTATTAAAATGGTAATATTTTGGGTGTATAAATATCAAAATTTCACCAGTTTTTTAAAATGTGGTTACTAGAAAATTTAAAATTATGTAGGTAGCTTGTATTATATTTCTATTGGATAGCGTGGCACAGGATATTCACATGGCTTGTTCTTTTAGCACCTCTTCAGAAAGGCCCTCCCTGATGATCCTAAACTAAACTAGCACTCCTCTGGGGGCACTTGAGTGGCTCAGTCGGTCAAGTGTCTGACTCTTGATTTCAGCTCAGGTCATGATCTCAGGGTTGTGGGATCAAGCCCCGCACCAGGCTCTGCACTCAGCATGGCATCTGCTGGAGATTATCTCCCTCTGCTCCTCCCCCAGCTTGCGCTCCCTCTCCCTTTCTCTAAAATAAATAAAATCTTTTAAAATAGCACTCCTCCATCACTATTCCTTTATTCTGATTTATTTTTCTTATAGCATTTATCAATATGAATATAGAAAATAATGATCTCTCCCTCTGGCATATAAGTTCCGTGAAGTCATAGACTTTATCACTGTTGTATCCCTAGTACTCAAAACAATTCTCCATACATATTAGGTACTTGATAACTAATTGAAAGAATGATCATTGTTCTTTCATCTTAAGGCTGAATCTTAAGGCTTTCGTGTTAGGGGGTGGGGTGGACAACATCTTGACATTTCAAACATTGAATGAACCCCAAATCCACATTTCTGGGTCTCAACATTTCAACCTCTATTTTCAAATACCTATGGTACAACTATGTTTGTATGTCTTCAAATTCATTCTACTACCATTGCAATTTGCAATTAAATCCATCCAGTGAATTTTTCATTTCAATTATCAAACTTTGCAATTCTAGAATTTCCATTAGGTTTTTTTTACAATTTTCATTTCTGTGCTGAGATCCTCTACATGTTCACTCATTTAAAACATTTTCATTTGATCTTTAAACATAATGTTTAATACCTGCATTAACAAATAACAACGTAACAAATAACAATAGCCATCTAATTTTCTTAACTATAGATCACATGTCAAGTCTTTGTCTAGTAATTTTTTATTGAATACTGGATATTGTGTATACGTCATAGAGGTTCTGGATTCTGTTATTTTCTGAAAAGTGATGATTCTTGTTTTAGCAGATTCTTCAGTTACTGAGTGGTCACCTTAAACTATTATAGGCTTGATTTTATACTGTTATTAGTTCATATCTATGAGAAGCCCAAGGAATTTCATTAAGTTCTAACTTGGCAGGACTCAATCTCCATACTCTATCTCCCCTTACAATCTTGTCAGAGCTTGCCTAGGCCTAGGGAGGTCTTACTTTAGGGCATGGTCTTTACTCCGAAGGTACAACCTTTCTAATGTTTCAGTGGGATGCCACAACTGTTAAAGATCTCCACGTCAGCAGGCCCGGAAACTTGGTGCCCGACTACTGCTTTTAGGCCAACACTTCTTGACCTCTGGTATCTATACTCCATTCTCAACTCTAGCAAATGCTATCTGGTAAGCATCAGGTGATCTTATTCTGATTATGTACAGCCCAGCCCTCTGCCATGGACTTATGGGCATCCCCAAGGACTTCTCAGGTTACCTCTCTGTATACTCCCTCTTGATGCTCACCTCATTGATTCCAACTGCTTCAGCTGCTCTGCACTATGATCTCTGTCTTCTCAGCTCAGCCTCTTTACACCACAAGAACCTGGGTGATTGTGGGGCTCGATTGCTTAAGTTTCCCTTATTTAAGAAGTCTCAGTTTTGTGCTATCCCAAAACAGTCACTTCATATATATTGTCCAGTTTCATAGTTGCTACTAATTTGGGAGGGCTAGTCAAATTACTCAGTTATAGCCAGAAACACAAGTCTCCCTTCCCTCAGATTTTTTGGAGTGGAATTAAGGAAAGAGGAACAGCTGCTCTCAGGTGACCAACTAAGAAAATATGACCTGCTGGAAGTCATGGTTGGAGGTTTGAGGGGAAAGCTGGTCTAAGTGAAAGAAAGTAGCAAGTAGAGAGAAGCAGAAATGGGAGTTGGCAAAACAAAGTGAGCAGAATTTAACTGTGCCAATTGTCCACAGGTCCAGGAGATTCCTGTCCTTAATGCAGTTTGCTTACATGGACCATTAAATTTCCCCTTCTCTGGGATAGATGTTTGAATTTTCATTTGGAACCCTTAGTGAGGAGGGTCTTAAAAGGAATTGGGTATGCCCAATTAGAAGTGACTGTTGATGTGAAGACTCAATAACCTAGACATTGGAAATATGTTAATGTCACATGGTTTGATTATCTTATCGAAACCAAAGGGTCAGACATGTACATAAGGGAATACAAGTTTCCAAGGCTAGCCATTATGGGAAGTAACTAGTCCCCTCATAACTATGCAGTTTTTGTTTTATTTTGTTTTCTTGCAGATTCTCTTTCCTCATATGCTAGCAAAGCCTAGCAAAGCCTAGCAAAAATGCCTATGTTATAGGCATATACAGGACAAGTCAACAAGGCACACAATCAAGATTTTTTTAAAATAAAGGTACATATTTTAGAAATGATTTTGAAGTCATATTCACATTTTCCCTGGAATCATCCCTCCATGTATATTTTATTTTACATTTTCTGGGTCAGTAGCAAGTGACCTGAACTTACAATGTTCTCCCTACCCTACCCTTTCCATATCTCTTCAGCCTCATTTCTCTCCCCTTGCTCATTCTAGCCTCACAATTATAATGTTTCAGTTAAGTGGAACCCTAATTATTTGGAAACTTAGAGGCCTTGAAACCTCAGAACTTTGTTTTATTTTTAATAGTTCTTATCATTATTTAAAATTAGTCGGTTCATGTGTTTACTTATATATCGTCTGACAGCTCCAACTTGAAAGCTCCGTGAGAACAAAAACCTGGTCTATCTTATCCACTACAATATTATTACATAAGACAATGCTGGGCACGTAGGAAGCATTCAGTATTTGTTAAATAAACTAGCAGTACAATAAACAACCCTAATATAAATCTTCCTGCCATTCTAGTTTAGCTGAGCCTAAAATGTATTCTAAATTTGCTCAAATCTTAGTGTTAAAATGTAGCTATTTGCATCACATGAATGTGATATGTGTATATGTATCAGAATCAGCAAAATAGTAAAACAAGTTTAATTTTAATTTATTAGAACCCAGTAAGTGATGATTTTAAAAGCAGAGTTTCCATCAAATTAACACTTAATTCCGGGCAAAAATACATGTAAAGAACCTAAATCTTAAGGCAGAAGTAAAATATTATAAAAACCAGCATGTCTAGAATGTAGAATGTCAGAATTTTAAGAGATTCACATAGTATTTTATAGCACTAAAATGTTAATACAGTCAGAAATATTATCAATTGGTCCAAGATTTTCAGTTTATAAAATATCTAGACTAATTGAAGAAATTTTGCTATAGAAGTAATAGCTACCATATAATTAAGTGATCGTTTTTATGACAAAGGCGGGAAATTTCATGGTTTTCATTTGTAAAGATTTTACAGTATTAAATATGAAGTATTACTAGAAGTATGTTTTAGATTCATCTTCCCACCCTAATGCCCAAAAAGTGTACATCAATTTCCTTTAACTCCACTTTTCAAAATTCTGTGAATTATCATACCTATTCATTATAGGCCTCACTATACTCAGCATAGGCATGAATTGCTTACTTTGATTTGGTAGAAATAACAATTTTAGTAAATCAGTATATCTTTTCCTGGTCGCTAAATAATTTCAAACTGAAGTCTAAGAATTTGTGCACCTCTAATAAGTGAACAGATTTTTTACCTCTTTAAGTTTGAATTTTTTACTAAAACCTGAGCACAAAGGCGGGCGGGGGGGCGGGGAAGCATTTCATGTTTATGTGCAATTAACAGTAGTCCTTATGAAAAACAGAGTTAACAACCTTAAATTTCTCCTTATCATCAAAACCTTTTATTTTTGGGTAGGGGATAAAATTTAAAAGATTTAAATCCAAAAGCAGAGATTAACTATAACTAGCTTATGCATTCTATGGAATAGTGTCAAAAAAATGCATTTAAAATAATTTTTTAAGTCTACCAAATATGAGGTTTATGGGTTCTTAACAACATATTAATTACAAAGATTCTTCATCTTTATTACAAACTTTTAAGCTATTTTAATAAAATGGCTGTAGACCTCACTGTACTTCTACTTATCTGTGCATTAATAAAAATCTGTTAAAACTCCTTATTTAGTACTTCTGAAAAATTCTAGTCAAGTAACATCACTATAACTACAACAGAAGCTTTGAAATACTGATTGCAGATTTGTTTCAAAGTTGATTTAGCTTCTTTCAGAATCTGGCATTTAAACCATGAATATTTTCACCAACTTGGACTCTGAAAATATAAAAATTTTAGCCAATGATGGTTAAAGTTAAATGGTACTAGTATGATGTGAGAAAATAAAAATTGAAAATATATTGTCAATCATGCATTTCACAATTTCATGAACTAAGTAAGGTATAACTCATAAATATTGTTATGTCTTTGCAGGTTACCTCAACTTCTGTCAGGCATCAGCTGAAAGCTATCTGCCAAAACACATCAGCACTCATGTAAAATAAAAGAAGTAGGGAAATGATTTTGTACACATGCTGCCCAGTGTTTGGCTTTCAGGATTCAACCCCTCTTTTATGTAACTATTCTAGGTATAACTCCATGAAGAGCATGAGATGAGGGGTAGCTAGAACAGAACACCTGTTGGGCTAGCAAGAATATATTAGTGTATAAAAAGTTTTTCAGCTGAGTAACTATTCTCACTAGGGTTATGCTATGTGCAACATATAAACTGTACAACCAATTTTTCCTATTTGTCCATTTGTGGAAAGAATTAGGCTCAATAAAATGTAAAATATACATTAGTTCATTTTAAATGCAAAGATTACAGGTTTGTTTACTTTGTTTTTGGCTCGACTGTAATATAACTGAAAAAATCTCTGCTTTAATAATACAATATGAAAAAGTTCACCTATGTACAGGGGTACATTTCTTCATTAAAATCTTTCCTTAAATCTATCTCAATGTATCTTTACAACTGATCTTTACAACAAAAGTCAAAAACAATGAAGTAGAAAGAATTCCATTTTACAGCACTTTAGGTTTTCTGAAGTTTTCCTTTAGGGCTTAAAGAACATCATTGAAACGTTGCTTTCCATAGTCCGCAGGATCCATCTGAAGTTCTCGTTCTTCATCATCTGTAAGGGAAATAGTTATGTATCAAAAACATTATTTTTTAAATCACTTGCAGAAAACCTATTAAATAATACCTCAGTTTTTTCCTCAGCCTTAAGGTAGTTTCTGCTTGTTATTTTACGTCTTCTAAAATAGTGTTCTATTTCTTAGTTGCTTGGCTAAACTGTGAAAACAGTATATTGGAAGATGACTTAATTTTAACAAATCTTTTGACAGTAGTTAGATAAGTAGATAAAAGAAGTAGAGCTAGATATAATTAGCAAAACCTTAATTAGCAAAACCCACAAACATTGAGAAGTTGATCCTTATATATAAAATATATTATTTCTACTAGACGAAGTAGTCCTTTAAAGTTTTGGTAGAAACCATTCTGTATACATTTTCATACCCTTAAAAGAAACCAGCTTTTTTTCTAATTACAAAATGAATCCATACTCATCACATAAAAATTAGAAAATAAAAGACAGGAAAACAAAAATTACTAAGAATCCCAATATTTAACATTATAGTGGATTTCTTTGCTCCTCTGCAAATAGCTTACCAGCAACTTCTTAAATGAAATGTACTAACCAAACTTAACTTTTTCTTTACCAAGAAGAAAAAAATTATTACATAATATTGTTAGTAAAATCCTCAAAGTCACTTTGAGTAACTATATTAAAAAACTCTATATAATGCTTTGGAGTTTGACTTACTTAGCCACTGACAGATTTTTCTGGGTCCTTCTTGGCTATCACCTGTCACTTCACATTACTGTTAGTTTATCTGCCAGTAGCAATCCTTTTCTAATTTTGTTATAAACTACAGGTTTTGAAATAAGACTGCTCAGAATACAAAAATTATGTTAGAACAAGAATGAAAAGGAATTTAATCAAAGCAAAGAGGCTTCTTTTTTAGCACATGGCTTTAATGACATCTTTTGGCTCCTCCACAGCCTTAAAACATGATTTTTCATACTTTCTGGTTCACAGTTACAACTACACAACAGCTTAGTTTTTGACAGACTGAGGTGTTACTATCATAATTGTCTGGAGATATAATTTTATATAATTTAAAGAGTTATATGTTAGAATTCAAATTCATGTGTATACTATAGCTTTCTGAAATCTGTTTTTTTAGATTTGATAGGTTTCTCACTCTCAGCTTCTCTAATATATCCTATGGTAAAATTTTGTTCAAGAAAGATGCCATATGGTGTATGTAGTATGTATTAACTTTACATAGTGATGTGTTCTTATTTTTTCTTTATGTTTATTCATAAAAAATGCCAAATAAACCAACCTTCTTTTTTCCTTTCAATAACTTTCCTGTTAAACTTATAGAGATTCTCATTTAGAATTGCAGGCAACCATTTTGCATCATAAGCTAACAAAATGATGTCATACCTTCAATAGCATAATCCACTAGGTATGATAACCTCAAATCTGTTATAGATAAAAGCTGAAATTGTATCCATAATCACCCATAATCTTGAAAATATGCTAATCAATCTCTTATCATAGAGCTCTTTATACTTTAAAAATTATCTGTTTTTTTTTTTTTAAGATTTTATTTATTTGACACAGAGCACAAGCAGGGGGAGCGACAGGCAAAGGGAGAGGGAGAAGCAGGCCCCCGTGGAGCAAGGAGTCCAATGTGGGACGGGATCCCAGAACTTCGGGAATCATGACCTAAACCCAAGGCTGACACTTAACTGAGTGAGCCACCCTGGCGCCCCAAAATTTTCTTTGGTTTTAAAAGGAAAATACGGACACCTAGGTGACTCAGGTGGTTAAGCACCTGCCTTCAGCTCAGGTCATGCTCCCAGGGTCCTGGGATCCAGTTCCAAGTCCAGCGCCTTGCTCCACGGGGAGCCTGCTTCTCCCTCTGCCCACTGCTCTCACTGCTTGTGCTCTCTCTTGACAAAAAAATTAATAAAATCTTAAAAAAAAAAAATAAAAGGAAAGGAAAATAATCACTGGCACCTCTCCAGAAAGCCATCCTTAGGATCCATGTTACAGGACATCACCTTATGTCAATAAACACATCTTTCAGGACTTTAGTAATTATATGCAGACTTAATCACCATGGAGTAGTGGGAAAAGCAGCTACACAAAAGAAAATGCCTAGAAATTTAACAGGAAAGTTACTAAAAGGAAAAAGTAGATACATCAGAAGATTTTTAAGTGAGTAATTTTAAAGAAAAAATAAGAGCAAAGCTCTGGGAATAGAAAAACTGAATTCTAGTCCTGACCTAGGTACATAACAAACCTGAGCTAGTTTCTAACCTCTTTAGACCTTTAATTATCTTCTCAGTAGAGTACAGATAGCAGCACTGTTTTTCCTACCTCAAAATAAAATAATGCATATGAAGGCAGTCTTTACTTCCAAAGTCTTCTATAAATATAAGGAGGAGTTTAAAATCATAAAAATATGATTTTAATCAAATTTTAATATGGTGCCTTCACATTATTTTTCAGATTCCACAGGACTTTTGGAATATTGCATTTTTCTTACATTGAACTATTATTTACATTAACTAGAGTCCATTTTCAGTGTAGCTATTCTAACTAGAATTGAAATTTCTACTGACAACCTTTTTGCATGTATTTGTAAAGTATGTTGAAATTACCTAACCAAATCTGATACAGAACCGAGAACCACTAAATATAATTATATTTTATTTCATTTTACAAAGCAGCAAAATCTGTAAATACCTCATTAACATAAAATGACTTTTAAAGGCAACAGAAAAACATTCATAATTTATTAAATAATTTCTAGATTCCCTCTGAAGTCAAGAAAGGACCACCTTCATAAAGCAAGCTCTACCAAGTGAGAACATCTTTGGGTAATAAGGCAGTGAGGCTCCACTAAAATGTACAAATTAATCCACATGCCAAAGTGCAGTTATCCTCTAAAGCAGGCAATCCAAAGAAAAAAATTCTATGTTTGCTTTTATTTCTTAAAAATTATTATTCAACAAACACTTACGTAGTGCTTGCAGTGAGGAAGACTTGTTCTAAGTGCTGAACAAATATTTGAATCATATAATCCACATAACAACAGGTGACTATATCCCTATTTTACAGATAAGGATATTGAGGTATAGAGGTTGGGTAATTCACAAAGTCGTACAGCTGGTAAGTGGTGAAGCTAGGATTCAAATCCAGGTAATCTTGCTCCAGAATCCAGGCACTTAAGCATTATGTTAAGCTTCCTTCCATAAATATACCCAGTTACATGCAGGTCATATTCTATTAAGCAAACTTGGAACTTCTACGGGATTAAAGATAAGGGTAAAGAGAATGTGTAAACATCCATCTCCTTATTACAATAAAAAATGAATTAAAAGACATATCCATCAGCTGTATAGTGTTTCCAGAGTTAATCTATTCATTGGGTCACTTAAAAGAATGCAGGAAAAAGAATTTTTTATACCAATGCGAATAAAATAATATTTCTTTTAGAATGCTTCAGGAAACCAGCAATTAAAAATCAAAATAAACCAGGATTGTAAACACAGGAAAAATAGGCTTCACTTAATTCTACAAGAGAACACTCTATAGGTAGTGCTGTCCCAAATGATCAATACATATGAACAAGCATCAGAGATAAAGCTGGAATCCCCTAGCTCTCTAACAGCAGAGATGATGCCCAAATCTCCATTTCATAATCAAGAATTTGGAGCACCAAAGCCAGAATGTCCTTAGCTGACTCCAGAACCTCAGTACTGCAACTGGGATCTGTAATCCTAGGGACCCAACAGATTGAGAAAAAAATACTCCTAAACAGAGAAGAGCCCCTAATGCTAGAACCTTAGTAGTATTTCTGAAGTACCTTTGTTTTTTAATTGAAGTATAGTTGATACAATGTTCCATTAGTTTTAGGTATACAGCATAGTGATTCCACAAGTCTATTCATTATTCTATGTTCACCACAGAGTGTAGCAACCATCTGTTACCAGCATGTTTCAATTTGTGATCTCTCTCTGGATACAGAGTCTCAACTGTGGTAGTGAAGTACCTATTTCCTTTCTGGGTTTGGAGGAAGATGTGTTTCAGGCATGCTCAAATCTGAAAACTACATTTTCCCATAATACCTGTGTTAAATATAGTGCTTCCACTGTGAATGTGACCACAGAATTTTAGAACTGAGAAGGACCATCTATTGTAGTTCAAACTCACATTACAGATGAAGAATCGTGGCCCAGAGAGTTTAAGTGACTTGAAGAGCAATACTCAGCTGGTCTCCTAACTCAGACTGTTTTTTCCTACTCTATTCTATTGCCTGCTTTGGCTACAAGTGCAAGCTGTCCTGGAAACCCAACCATTATTTCTACATTGAAACTATGAAGAAATGTTTTTAAATTCTAAATATTCTAACTTAATAATAAACATTTAGAATCCAAATTGTTGATAAACAACAGAACACCTAAAACGGGCCCCTTCCCACTTTTTGGACAGTTAATACTACACCTAAAGAATCCCTGAAAACACGTTTAAAATTATTTGGGTCTACAATATTCTTTTTGAGTCAGTTCACTCAAACTTATCCCTCTTCATTTACTGCAGCTGATGCTCTTGAATCTTTGTTCCCTATGATAAAGGAGTCCCCTTCGTAGCTATCCTATCCTTCTGCTGCTGTCATCTAGTGAACCCCAAAATGGGATTAAAAAAAAAAGTTAAGTGGTAACCCCCAGATCAAGTAAGCTTCACTTGCAAATGAGGAAACTCCCAAATTTAACAATCCCCTCCCTACTTCTTTGAAGGTATCATCTTAGGTCATTTCCCCATATTGCTTAAAAGTGATACATTTATTTCCTTGTGGAAGGAAAGGCAGAGCAGCATGAGGGTATTGAAGACCTAAAGTGGCAATGAGAACTGGGGGTGAGAGAGGGAGAAGTGTACAGGAGAGTCAGAGAGAGAGGGAAGACACTGAAAATAAATGTACTTACTATGGATAAAGGCCATACAAAATAACTGAAATTTTGTGATAAAAGTCATTAAGATAGCCTAAAACATAAGAAACGCTTTTCAATTACAGTTGGAATTATTTGCTCTAATAAGAACCTCAAAATTAACCAATGACATGACAGATAACAGCTCCTATGAAAGAAAACTAGGCAATGTTTAAAGTGTAAACTAAGTTTATAAGACCAGAAGGTAAAAGGTTATTATTCTAGTCACAGTGGTTAAGACTAAAAACTCAATGAGAAAGCATAAAATTATCAGTTAACAACATTTACCCAGGGCCCTATATATGCTAAGTACTATGGTGGGGTGAGGGGATGGGTGAAGATGAAGGCAGAAAAGGATACAAACAAAATATAAGGAAAAATAAATGAAAATTCGTGCCCTCCAAGAGCTTACAATCTAATTGGTGATATGATATATATCCATGAAAAAGCCTGAAAACAATGTTATATATTACTGCAAAAAAATATAATCCAAACAAATCACAAAGCAATGAGAAAAAATGGTAAAATTTATGAAAAATGGATGAGATTATAGAAAAGGTAGATATAATTTATTCAATAGCTCCAGTGTTTGAGAAGTTATTAATGTATCCTTAAATAACTCCTAGAATTATTATTCTTTCTATTCCCAACAACCATTCTTCCAAAACTAGAATGTACTATTGAAACAATGTGTGGAAGTCAGAGTCTCTAGTTTCCCTTTTTCTATTAACTATGTAGTATTCTAGGACAACTGTATTTTCTTTTGAGTTTTATAAAAACAACCCTTGTCATTAACCTAAATAAAATTTGATTACTTTAAAAAGAGTTAAGGAAGAAATCAAGACAGTTTACACTGGAAAATATTTCATGCATCACATTATAAAATCTAATACATCACACATTATGTTCATAATCAACTTTTACAGAAAAGAGAAAAAGTTCCACAAATACCACTAAATGATATTAGCAGGCAAAACACAAGCCTAAAAACTTGCAATAATGCAACATACTCTGATATGCATGCATGGATAGGGCTGCATGCACACAGGTAAATTCTGAACTTTTAATAACTTAAAAGCTCAGAAGTTACACAGTTAGCAAGGAAAATATGTTGAATCTGTGTATTAAACATAAAATGGACAAATCTTTATAAACCATTAAATATAAATTTTCAACTTCTCAGAAAAAATTTCAAAAACAGCCTTCCTATACTAAATCAGTAGTGAAATAATCTTATCTTTCGTGTGGAGGAGACCATTCCTTTTGGGGCTTCCCTTATAAAAAAAAGCTGTCTGGTCAATATTTGTACCTAGAATAATGAAATGTTTTCAGACGAGAAATTGGAAAAGAATTATTATCTGGGAGTATTTGCCTCAGGTAAACTCTGGAGCTATTTCAAGCAATTTAAATCTAAAATTTCTGAATATTCTTGAGTTTCAAATTATATCAGTAATACATGTAAGACAACAAAAAGGAAAATACCTAAAAAAATAATTAAGGTCTACAAATATGACTACAATAAAATTGTTTTCCAAATAAAATTGAAAAACTACACAAGATGTCTTTGTATTAGAATTGTAATGCCACTAATAAGTGGGGGAAATTCTACACAAATTCAACCAAAAAATTTAGAGATGGGTTTCACGGTCACAGCATGGAGGCCAGGCCCACGCTCACCTTGGACGTCTTCCTCTCCACCATCACCATCTTCTTCCTCATTGTAAGCCAGCTCAGCCTGCTTGTCTGCCTCGTACTCACCTACGTTACCATCATCCCCATTATAATCCGCCAGTTTAGAGCCATGCTGCGGATCAACAGGGGATTCATTCTCATCAAAGAATCGGCCTGTGAAGTAGGTAGAGGATTAATTCAAGAGTAAAGAGAGAAGAAAAGAAGGGGCCTACATTGGAGGCAGACCAGAAAGTAGACAAGAAAAACCTGGCAACTTTCAGGGTACTAGTTACAAAAAAGATACATTTTGTGAAGGCATACATTTTGTGAAGGTTATCCAAGACAAAAAAGAAATAAGAATGAAGATGGAAAACAACTTTTTTAAAAAGAATTTCTCTTTTGTATTAATTTTAGTACTTGCTACTTAAGGTTTGAATATTTTCTTAAAGAAAAGGTTACCATTTTCAGGACCATTTTCCTAATAACCAACAGCTTCTCCAATATAAGTATTTGTCTAATTTACCACTTTAGAAGAACAACAGATAATTTTGTAACTAGATACAATACATATGTGGAATCTGTAGTCATTTATTGCTTATGAAATATCACTTTCTAGAAATAATTTTGATGACTTTTTTTGTAAAAATCAACAAGTACTATGCAGGCTAGTTTCTTTTTGGATGCTAAGACAAACTAACACAACTGAGAACCATCTCATTCAGAGACAGTGACTCACGATAGCCTTGGATTTCCAAGGAGGGATGGCAGAAAGAATAAACCATCAGAATTCCTAGTGGTACATGTTTTGAAAAAACATCCCAAGTAATTCTGATTTATTCTTTCCCATTTCCTAAGAAGGACTTTTAAAAGTCAGCAGTAGAGGAAGCTTAAGAAAGTTGACCTACATGAGACTGTTACATTGCACACATTCATTAAAAAAAAAGAAATAAAAAAGAGCAACAGATATAGCATCTACCGTAGAAAGCTATTCAACAACTAAGTACCGAAAATAAAAATGTTAGGCACACTACGATCTGACTCACAAACACAAGTCAAACTCTACTTTGACATTAAATTTAAGTAGCATAAAAGTAAATTTTATTCTAATCCCTAAAACATAAATAACAGTAACTTGCTGATGAAAGAATTTAAGACTTAAAAAAATTATAAAAACTTTCTATGATAAGTCTAAAATTTTTTGAATTTTATTTTTAAGAATGACATTGCAATGAGATATTCAGGAAAAAAATTAATGACTTCTTTGCTTGGAAAGGAAGGTTAAGTACAAATGGAAAGAATTATGGAGGTATTTGGTCAATTCTACAAATAGCTCACCACATCACTAGGCCAATATATTTCTATTTGCTGGGTAAAGAGTTAATCAAGAAAATAGTTAAAGAACAAATCACACTTACATAGGCTTTAAAGGATGGGGCATGTTTACAACAGGAGACTTAAGTAATTGGGGCCAATAAAAAGAGCATAAAGTCATCCTACATCTATTCCAGAATAAGGTTGGATATGTACACTTTTTTTTTTAAGGTTTTTTTTTTAATTTATTTCACAGAGAGAGAGAGACAGCCAGCGAGAGAGGGAACACAAGCAGGGGGAGTGGGAGAGGAAAAAGCAGGCTCACAGCAGAAGAGCCTGATGTGGGGCTCGATCCCACAACGCCGGGATCACGCCCTGAGCCGAAGGCAGGCGCTCAACCGCTGTGCCACCCAGGCGCCCCTGGATATGTACACTTAACAAAAAAATGGAAAAGTTGATAAAATAGAGTTAGAGTAAAGAAATGGATATAAAAGAGTTAAAGAGGAAAAAAACAGAAAGAAGAAGAATATATAAGCTAATTTGAGAGAAAGACACCTAGTCTCCTAATGATAGTAATACAAAACAAAACCTCTTGGTGGCTTTTGTTATTATTTCTTTCTCTAACAATAAAATAGATGACACCAATGTAAGCAGGAAAAAGGGAGATTTATAGAGATCTACATTTTCTTTTTTTAAATGCAATATTTATTACAGTCTAAATACCTGGAGCAGTTGAGTCATCCTTATCTGATAAAAAACTGTTTTATATGCAAACATTTTAATATGGTAGTTATAGTTACCAGTGAATTCTCAAGGTATACCATTTCCTCTAAGAAAAATTTTTCTATTTTTTATCAGTTATGAAATATAGAAGACTAAAAAATTAGTCCAAAAAAGTTATTGTAAAATATAATTATCATCAGACATGGTACATTAACCAAAAAAATTGTCCATCTATACCTATTATAATATTCCAACAGAACAATTTACAGTTTCTTTTATTTTTTTAAAGATTTTATCTACTCATTAGACAGAGAGAAAGAGAGATAGCACACAAGCAGGGGGAACAGCAGAGGGAGAGGGAGAAGTAGGCTCCCCACTGAGCAAGAAGCCTGATGCAGGGCTTGATCCCAGGACCCTAGGATCATGACCTAAGCCAAAGGCAGATGCTTAACTGACTGAGCCACCCACGCGCCCCTATGGTTTCTCTCTTTTGTAAGTGTTTCATGATCTGACTAGCCTGAATTTAGTCCTAAAATTATACTACTACAATTAGTGACTCTAGACAGAGATAACCAGAAAATCAATAACAAGAATGGTTGAAAAATCAACCACAGGGGCGCCTGGCTGCCTCAGTCAGTGGAATGTGAGGCTCTTGTTCTTGAGGGTGTAAGTTTGGGCGTAGAGATTACTTAAAAAAAAAAAAATCTTAAAAAAAAAAAAAAAGAATGGATGACCACACCACTGTCCTTTGCTAAGTAAGTAATTTATGCTATCATATATACAGAATTGTCATCTTTGGAGAAATAGCTAACCCTTCATATAGGGTTTTTAACACTATGCTAGCCAAAACAAGGGAGAAAAAAAGAACCAGATACACGTTGCCAGTCAAGTTGGGACATCAAAATTCAAATTAAACAGTGAATGAATACGACAGTAAAAAGAAAAACGCCTAGCAATAATAAATATAACATGCTGCTAAATTAGATAATTTTCAGGCAACATATTCACAAAAAGAGTTATATAAGGGAGAAATCTGTGTGGGTTAGAGCTCTTCAAAAAAGAGGCAACTATATTGAACCATGACAGAGAGAAGGAAAGAAACATTCGATGAATAGGTTAAGAAGGTACATGGAGTATTCAGGAGACAATAGAGAGATTAATTTGACTGGATTTATATTAGACGAAAAAGAGGGAGTTTAGACAAGAAAATTAGGAATAATTATGGAAAATCTTTACAGTTGGAGACTTTAAAGGGCCTCTTATATCTACTTCACAAGGTCAGTGTTAGAATGAATGATAAAGTATATGAAATTATCTACATTGCTTTTTCATCCAACAAAGACTCATTAATGTATGTGAAAGGTATTGCACTGGGCACTGTGATGCAAAAATAAACTTACTATCTCTATTTCTGGTAACTCATTGTAGTAAAGGGAAACAAACATGTAAACAAATATTTAGAAAGTGATGCTGTGTGTGCTATACCCCAATGACCTAGAAAGTGACATCTGAACATGGAGACTAGTGCTACCACTGGTTTCTATTTGATAGAGAAGTCTGGACTTTATGTAGGAGGCAATAGGCAGTTGTCATGATTTCTTTTAAGCTGAGAACAGGAATCTATCTGGCTTATGTACCACAGCAACTCCACTGTCTATTCAAGTAAGGAGCTATGAGGACTTAGACTAGGAAGATATAACAGGAATTTAGTTAGGAACAGATGAATCAAATACATTTAAAAATGACAAATTGAATGCATGGCACAACAGAATGGAAAGACTCAAAGAATGATTTTATAATCCTAGCCTGGAAACTAAAAATAAAGATACTTGTACCCAAAATGGAACAACTGAGAAGGTATGGGAAAGCAAATGCTTTAGGTGTACTGAACTTAGGGTTACAGTAAGATATCCAAATGAAAATATTTATAGATGCATGGAAATATGGAACTAGACTCTAGGTACAATGTAAGGGCTAGATGTATAGATTTAAGATTCATAAACATAAAGATGATAGGTTAAATTATGGGAAGATAATTTCTATTAGGAAAAGAATACAGAAAACAGCTATAAATCAAAGAAGTGATCTTAGGTAATAACTGTATTTGAGAAGGGGAAAAGGAAGTAATGAGGGTAAAGTTATCACATGATGGTGTAAAACTGTGATAGGTTTCAACAAGAATTAAATATTGTACTTTATCTCTGAAGCTTTTTACCTAAAGATTTTTGATTCTGTTTTTTTATAATTTTTTATTATATTATGTTAGTCACCATACAGTACATCCCTAGTTTATGATGTAAAGTTCCTATTCATTGCTTGAGTATAACACCCAGTGCACCATGCAATACGTGCCCTCCTTAATACCCATCACCAGCCTATCCCATTCCCCCACCCTCCTCCCCTCTGAAGCCCTCAGTTTGTTTCCCAGAGTCCATAGTCTCTCGGTTCATTCCCCCTTCTGTTTACCCCCCCTTTCTTCCTCCCTTTCTTCTCCTACCGATCTTCCTACTTCTTATGTTCCATAAATGAGTGAAACAATATGATAATTGTCTTTCTCTGCTTGACTTATTTCACTTAGCATTATCTCCTCCAGTCCTGTCCATGTTGCAGCAAATGTTGAGAAATCGTTCATTTGATGGCTGAGTAATATTCCATTGTATATATGGATCACAACTTCTTAACCCAGTCATCTGTTGAAGGGCATCTCGACTCCTTCCACGATTTAGCTATTGTGGACAATGCTGCTATGAACATTGAGGTGCATATGGCCCTTCTCTTCACTACGTCTGTATCTTTGGGGTAAATACACAGTAGTGCAATTGCTGGATCATAGGGTAGCTCAATTTTTAACTTTTTAAGGGACCTCCACACTGTTTTCCAAAGTGGCTGTACCAACTTGCATTCCCACCAACAATGGAAGAGGGATCCCCTTTCTCCACATCCTCTCCAACATTCGTTGTTTCCTGCCTCGTCAATTTTTGCCATTTTAACTGGCATAAGGTGGTATCTCAACGTGGTTTTGATTTGAATTTCCCTTATCTTTAAATCAGTTCTATCTCTCAGTAACCACAATGCTAAAACTGTGCCCAGCTAGGTGAGTAATATGGTAATTATGTTTAGTTTGGATCTCCAAATTTCCTTACATTTTTGCAAAATTCAATTGTGTACTTGAATATTATTTTCATCCTGGTGGCTGCCTGAAAATGATTAACTAACTTACAGCCTATCGGTAACAAGATACTAGGTCCATCCCAACAGTTTAAACATGAGAACACGAAGAAAAAAGCAACATACACTCTAGCTACTGAAAGTCTTTGGATGGTATCAAGTTGTAAAAAAAAAAATCCTAAGAGATTGTTGACACACTTTTCAGTTCACTTTAAACAATACAACAGAACTTCATACAGAATGATAGGTATTCTGTAAAACACTTTAAACATCAGACTCCAAACTTTGAAAACCAGTAGAAAATGAAAAGATGACAACAAATAACTATAACATTTCTCAATCACAAAAAGGTATTTCAATCAAGAGAACTAGAATGTATGTTTTAAGCCCATACTGGAAATCAAACCAAGGTAAGTTACTTTTTTGCTTCATTAGCTCAAGTTTTGCTTATAGGTTTCAATTTCTCAACTATTGTACGAAAAACAGGTTTTATATTTTTCTAGTCATTCTTTTAATGTATTATCACTATTATAAAGAAAATGAATCGATCTGAGTTGGCCATAATAACTCCAGAGAGAAGAAAATAGAGTAGCCTTCATCTTTTCCTGGTATCCACTCTGTACCATTAATTTGGAAATCAACATATTCAAATGACTCTTACATTATTCAATTTAACACCTACAGTTTTGACTACTTCAAGTATCCCTGAGGGTCCATGGCATGTGATAACTTATAATCTGTTGAGACATGAGTTAAAGAGTTTGAATGCTGGAAGGGTGAGGTGTGCAAATTGTGACGACAATGTTACTGCAGGCTTTCTCCACCAAGCAATGTATAGGGAAAGCTACCAACTGGCTTTTGAACGGTTTACTTTGATTTTATTATGAGGCACATTATGGGGCAAAAAGACCATACTTATTTTACATCTCAAGGTATAGGACCTGAATGTAGTAGGCACAGGAAGGAATCTGTTAACTGACTGTGGACTTACGGAAGGTAAAGAGAACCCAGGGAAATGAAAGAAGCATGGTAGCTGGAAATTATGTCTAACAGCATCTGAACAACCTGACCATCATCATTCCCCAACCCTCATTCCCAATGCAAAGAGGTTCAACTGCTCTTTCCCCTTCTTTACATTATCCACAGGCTACATTTTTGTTATTTTTTAAGACTAATTCTATTAGGGGGAGGGAGAAGAAGAGAAGGGAAACACACAATTTGATTTCCATCAAGGTCAAATACTGTTCTCCTTTACCTTTTGTTTTTATCTTCCACCAAACCTACTGGACTAGTCTTAGAACCAGCATAAAATAAAGGGGCCTGAGGCAGGAAGTAACTTGCTAATTTTTGAGTAAGTAATACCAGGCACATATCACATATTTATGACAAGTACATCAATCTTATGTACATTAAATAGTTGGACACTCCATTTTCAACTTCAGTATTCAAATATTCTTTTTTTTTTTTTTTTAAAGATTTCATTTATTCACTTGACAGAGATAGAGACAGCCAGCGAGAGAGGGAACACAAGCAGGGGGAGTGGGAGAGGAAGAAGCAGGCTCACAGCAGAGGAGCCTGACGTGGGGCTCGATCCCATAACGCCGGGATCACGCCCTGAGCCGAAGGCAGACGCTTAATCGCTCTGCCACCCAGGCGCCCCTCAAATATTCTTAATAGTTTAAGATTTTAGTAATTTGAGACAGAAAGAAAGCACAAGCAGTGGGGAGGGAGCTCAGCAGCCTGATGTGGGACTCGATCCCAGGACTCTGGGATCATGACCTGAGCCAAAGGCAGACGCTTATCCCACTGAGCCACCCAGGTACCCCGAAAAATTGTTTTTCTTTTCTTTTTTTTTAAAGTAAGCTCTCCACCCAACATAGGGCTTGAACTCATGACTCAGAGATCAAGAGTCCCATGTTCTGCCAACTAAGCCAGGCAGGCGCCCTTACAAAATTTTTTTTCTTTTTTTTATTTTAAATTTTTCTTTATAAAATAGCACTATGATCCATACTTTACAAAAGTTTGACAGATTTTTCTATTTTTTTATTACTAAATATCTTCAGATATACAAAGAAGTGTGGAGAATATAACATCCATGTTTCCATCATCCAGAATTTCAAATTTTTTTGTCATATTTGTTTTAGAACTTTTAATAAAGAAAACATTACAGATGCATAAAGTTCCCCAGGACCTCTCCCTAGCATTCTCCTCCTACCCCAAAGATAGCCTCTATCTTAAACTGGGTGTTAAACATCCCCACGAAACCTTATGTATTCATTAATAAATAGTATTGATTCACAAGCCTATAAACTTTAAATACATGGCATATGGGCAGGAAAGAGTTAACTTGGCATGCCCTGTTTGCTCCAACCTCATACATTCCAAAGGAAAGTTTGTCTTCAGGACTGGTAGTTGGCTGGAAGGTGGAAGATAACTTCTTTTTTTTTTTTTTTAAAGATTTTATTTATTTATTTGACAGAGATAGAGACAGCCAGCGAGAGAGGGAACACAAGCAGGGGGAGTGGGAGAGGAAGAAGCAGGCTCATAGCAGAGGAGCCTGATGTGGGGCTCGATCCCGTAACGCTGGGATCACGCCCTGAGCCGAAGGCAGACGCTTAACCGCTGTGCCACCCAGGCGCCCCGGAAGATAACTTCTGAGCCTAAGGAATGTTCTGCCTGATAAGTACTTTTGTATGCCTGAGGCTTTGGGCCATGCTATACCAGTATGATTAGATATGTTTACCCTAAAAAGCAATTTATGGTGTATATTTGTTTTTGCCAGGTGGAGGGTAGGAGGGCTAGAGTGTGAAGAACTGAGCTCAGTCATGAGGGTATCACATGACATGTGGGCACTATATGACTGACCCCCAATAAAAACTCTGGACCCCAAGGAGCGAGTTTCCTGAGCTGGCAACACTTCACACATATTGTCACACATGTTCACTTGGAGGATTAAACAAATCTCCATGCAATTCCACTCAGAGGGGACACCCAGAAGCTTGCATCTGCTTTCTCCTGGGTCTGGCCCCATGAGCCTTTTCCATTTGCTGGTTCTAATCTCTGTCCTTTCACTGTACTAAACCATAACTGTGAGTATAACTCTTCTGTGTCCTGTGAGCCCTTCTAGTGAATCATCAAACCTGAGGGTGATCTTGGGACTTCCAACATAGCATAATGTATCTGTTTTGCAACTTGCTTTATTCTCTCATTATGCTTTTGAGATTTATCCATGTTAATAAATGGGGCTTTGCTCATTCATATGAACTCCTATATATAATTCCATTTTATTTGTATGGTACATACACAATGATTTATCCATTCTCATACTGATGAACATTCATTTCCAATTTTCAATGTAATAACGAATGCTCTTGTACAGCTCTTTTAATACTTCTGAAAGTGTTTATAAGTACATATTAGGTACTAAGTTGTAGGGTATGTGCATCTTTTCACTCTTAAGATTCATTTTCTGATTAACAAAATTTCTTAATTTTAATCAAGTCCAATGTATCATTTTTTAAATTCACGGTTAGCTTTTTGGGGGGAGGAGAGATTAATCTGGTTTAAGAAATATTTGTCTACTCCATGTCATGAAGATACCATTTTGTTTTCTTCTAGAGGTTTTATTAGCTTTAAATTTTAAGTCTGCAATCTTTTTTCTTTTTCTCATTAAACTTTTGTTTTAATAGGTCTCAAAATTCTATGACAGATTGTTGGTCAAGTTGCTTCCATTAAAAAGTACTGATTTTAAAAACTAATAACTTAAAACTGCCACACACACACAAAAACAAATGGTCCACAAAACATTCTCCTTTCCTTCTGAAGGTCTTACGATGCACTATCATTAACCAGTCTTACTATTAAATTTAAATGGCCAATTGACACAAACAGTTCTGAGACCGTTCTTCCACCACTGATAAGACTGGGGTGGCAGGTATTGGGGATAATATCATTTAGCCTTCTGAGCTTTCTGGGCAGACTTGGTGACCTTGCCAGCTCCAGCTGCCTTCTTGTCCAGTGCTTTGATGACACCCACAGCAACCATCTGTCCCATGTCATGAACAGCAAAACGGCCCAGAGGAGGATAGTCAGAGAAGCTCTCAACACACATAGGCTTGCCCGGAACCATATCAACAATGGCAGCATCACCAGATTTCAAGAACTTGGGACGATCTTCAGCTTTTTTTCCAGAACGAAGATCTACCTTCTCCTTCAGGTCAGCAAACTTGCAAGCAATGTGGAGCTGTGTGACAATCCAGCACAGGCGCATATCCAGCACTGATTTTGCCTGGATGGTTCAGGATAATCACCTGCGTCGTGAAGCCAGCTGATTCCACTGATGGGTCATTTTTGGTGTCACCAGACACACTGCCATGACAAACATCTCTAACAGATAGGTTCTTTGAAGCCCACACTGTCCCCAGGAAAAGCCTCACTGAAGGCTTCATGGTACATTTCAACAGACTTTACTTCAGTTGTTACACTGGCTGGAACAAAGGTGACCACCATGCCAGGTTTAAGAACACCAGTCTCCACTCGGCCCACAGGCACCGTACCAATACCTCCAATTTTGTAGACATCCTGGAGAGGCAGATGCAAGGGTTTGTCAGTTGGACGAGTTGGTGGCAGAATGCAATCCAGAGCTTCAAGCAGTGTGGTTCCACTGGCATTCCCATCTTTATGGGTGACTTTCCATCCCTTGAACCAAGGCATGTTAGCACTTGGCTCCAGCACGTTGTCACCATTCCAACCAGAAATTGGCACAAATGCTACTGTGTCGGGGTTGTAGCCAATTTTCTTAATGTAGGTGCTGACTTCCTTAACGAATTCCTCATGTCTCTTCTGGCTGCAGGGTGGCTCAGTGGGATCCATTTTGTTAACACCAACAGTAAGTTGTTTTACACCCAGTGTGTAAGCCAGAAGGGCATGCTCACGGGTCTACCCATTCTTGGAGATACCTGCTTCAGATTCGCCAACACAGCAGCAACAAGCAGGACAGCACAGTCAGCCTGAGATGTGCCTGTAATCATGTTTTTGATAAAGTCTCTGTGTCCTGGGGCATTAATGATGGTCACATAATACTTGCTGGTCTTGAATTTCCACAGCAGATATCAATTTTAGTACCATGTTCACGTTCAGCTTTCAGTTTATCCAAGACCCAGGCATACTTGAAGGAGCCCTTTCCCATCTCGGCAGCCTCCTTTTCAAGTTTTTTGATAGTTGTTTTGTTGATCCCACCACACTTGTAGATCAGATGACCAGTAGTGGTAGACTTGTCTGAATCTACATGTCCAATGATGACGATGTTGATGTGAGTCTTTTCCTTTACCATTTTGGTTTAGGTTTAGCAGTGGTTTTCACGACACCTGTGTTCTGGCGGCAAACCCATTGCGAAAAAGCTCTGCAATCTATCTTGAATTTAATTCTGTATATTGTGGAGGTAGGAGAGCCAAGGTTAATATTTTCCCATTTGGCTATCCAATTGACCCAGTACTATTTATTGAAAAAACTATCCTTTCCCCCATTGCATTATATTTTTTTAAACTTTTTAGAAAGATTTCATTTATTTATTTTGACAGAGAGAGAGCACAAGCAGGGGGAGGGACAGAGGCAGAGGGAGAAGCAGGCTCCTTGCTCAGCAAGAATCATAACCTGAGCCCAAGGCAGACGCTTAACTGACTGAGCCACCTGGGTATCCCCATTGCATTATATTATCAATGTTGTCATAAATCAAGTGACTATACATGTGTGGTTAATTTCTTCATTCTTCAATCTGTTCCACTGGCCCATCTGTCTATTCTTGTGCCAATACCATATTGTCTTAATTACCTCATCAATAATAGTTTTATAAATCTTGATGTCTGATCGTAGAAGTCACTAAGTTTTATTCTTCCTATAGATTGCCTTGGCTAGTCTTAGTCTTTTGCATTACCATACATATTTCAGAATCACTTTATCTCCATCACATTTCACCAAATTCCACCCAATTTCCACCAAAAAGAAAAAAATGCTGCTGGAATAACGAAGGGGAATCCTAGATCTAGCACTGGAATTCTAGATCAATCACAGAAGAACTGACATCTTTAAAACACTGGGCCAATCTATCAACATGGATTTATTTATATATCATCTAATTTCTGTCAATAATGTTTTGTAGTTTATAGAAGTTCTTGTGAATATTTTGTTAGATTTTTTTCAAGAATCTGATGTATTTTATGTGATTAAAAATAGTTTTTTGGGATGCCTGGCTGTGAAGCATGCAACTCTTGATCTTGGAGTTGTGCGTTCAGACCGCATGTTGTGTATAGAGATTACCTAAAACAAAAATCTTTAAAAAAAAATAGCTTCTTTTTAAAAATTTCACTTTAGGGGCGCCTGGGTAGCGCAGTCGTTAAGCATCTGCCTTCGGCTCAGGGCATGATACTGGCGTTCCGGGATCGAGTCCCACATCGGGCTCCTCGGCTGGGAGCCTGCTTCTTCCTCTCCCTCTCCCCTGCTGTGTTCCCTCTCTCGCTGGCTGTCTCTCTGTCACATAAATAAATAAAATCTTTAAAAAAATTTTTCACTTTATATGTTTTTTGCTGACATATACAATTAATTTCTTATAATAGCCTTCTAATAACTTTGCAAATGCTTATTTAATACTTATTTAATAGTTTGTAGATTGCTTTGACTTTTTCACATATAAAATTATACCTGCAAATAATATCAATTTTATCAGTTTTATTTCTTCCTTTTCAATCTCTATACTGTTTATTTTTTTCGCACTTTATATCATTGACTAGGACCTACAGTGAAAAGTTGAAAAGAAGTGATGATAGAGGTTATCTTAGTCTTCATGATTTCAAAGGGAAAATTTTTGATAGTTCACCGTTAAGTGATGTTTGTTATAAGGTTTTTGTAGATACTCTTCATCAGATTAAGGAAATTACTAACTAGTCCTAGTTTGCTTAGAGTTTGTTGTTTATCATGAATGCATGTTGAATTTCTTCAAATGCTTTGCATGTATTGAGATGCACCTATTCGATTTGTCTCATATATTTTGTTAATATGGCAAATTACATAGACTGCTTTTCAAATATTAAATAGCCTTACATTTTGAGAATAAATCCAGTATGGTCATCATGTATATCATTTTTATCTATCCCTGGATCTGATACGCTAATATTTTATTCAGTATTTTTAGATGTACTATGTTGGCAGGAATTGTCCTGTAATTTTCCTTTTTCATAAAATACTTAGTTCTGCCATCCAACTTATGCTGGGCTCATAAAATGAGTTGGGAGGTGTGATCTCATTTTCAATTCTCTGAAAAAGTTCGTGTTAGATTGGTTTTATTTCTCACTTTAAAGGTTTGGAAGAATTCACCAATGAAACCATTTGGGCATGAAAATTTCATTAAGGGACGGTTTTAAATTACAGATTCAGTATCTATTTTTTTAAAAGATTTTATTTATTTATTTTAGAGAGTGTGAGTGTGCAAGAACAGGGCGGGGGGGGGAGGCAAAGGGGAGGGAGGAGGACAAGCAGATTCCCACTGAGCACAGAGCCCAATGCAGGGTGTGGAGCCCCAGGTGGATCTCACGACCCCGAGTTCATGACCTGAGCCTGAAATCAAGTGTTGGACACTTAACCAAACGAACCACCCAGGCAACCCCCCCGATGCAATATCTTAAATAAACATGGAACTATTCAGATTTTCCATATCGTCTTGTGTCAGTTTTATACACAGGTGTTTTTCTGGGATACTATCCACTTCTACATTTTCCAATGTTTTGGTAGTAATTCATAATATCTCATTAATATCCTCTAATGTTATTCATAGGGCTGATATGGATGCTCTTTTTCATTTCTGATATTGATAATTTGTGCCATCTCTTTCTGTCTTGATCTGTGCTAAAGGTCCTATTTTCACTAGTCTTTTCAAAGAACCAATTTTCAATTTTATTAATTTCATTACTGATTTCATATAGTGATCCTGAATTTAGTTATCTAGCTAAACTCTCTTTTTAGTTGTATTAGTGTCTCTTTTGGGGTGTGGTGAGACTTGATTACCTATTCAATTTACTTCATTGTTATTGGTTTATTCAGGTTTTCAAATTGTCTTGAGCCAATTTTGGTAACTAATTTTCAAGAATATTACCCATTTGATCTAAGTTTTCAAATTTATTGTCAAAGTTTTAAATAAAATTTTCTTGTGATTTGAAGATTTAACGTATACCCTCTGGGTTTTTTTTGTTTTTTTAAGATTTTAAGTAATTTCTACACCCAACATGGGGCTTGAACTCATAACCCTGAGATCAAGCTGCACACTCCTCTGACCTAGCCAGCCAGGTGCCCCTACCTTCCGTTGTTCTGAATATTACTCATTTTATCTTTTCTATTTTTTTTTCATTAGTACTATTAGAGGTTTACCTAGCTTATTTTTGGTTTTGCTCCTAGTTATTCTAGAATATTTTCCACGTCACTTATGATTCCTCTTACCTATTTTTTTCCCTCTCTTCTGCATTCTTTCCGTCTCCTCTGCTGTCTTTTTTCTCCTTTCTATGAGGTAGATTTTTGGGGTTCTAACCCTGACTTAGCTATTTACTGGCTAAGTAATCTTGAAAGCATTATGAAACTTCTTTGTGTCTGTTTCCAGTCTATAAAATGGGAATAATATCTACACACTGATTTGTTATGAGTTTATATATACAAATACCTCTAGAACAAAAACGGGCACATACTAACCACTCCAATGTTAGCTATTATTATATTAGTATCATCATCATCAGTAGTAGTTATAGTACAACTACTTCAAACACTACTACTACTATTACTATTTTGAATTCGACTCACTGAATTTTTTAAAATTCAATGACTCTCTGAGAGAGAGAGAGAGAGAGAGAAAGAGGGAGAGGGAGAGAGAATCTGAAGCAGACTGCACTGAGCACAGAGCCGGACTCAGGCCTTGATCCCACAACTGTGTGATCATGACCTGAGCAGAAACCAAGATTCAGAGGCTTAACCAACTCAGCCACCCAGGCATGCCTCAACTCATTTAATTTTTAGGATTTTTTTTTTCCTACTGCTTTCAAGGCCATAAATTAAGCCATAAATATTACTTCAAATGTATTTCTCACATTTTGATATGTGTGGTACTATATTATTGTTCAGTTCTGTAAATTTTTAAATGCTGATTATTAATTCTCCCCTCCAAAAAAAGTTCTTGATGACTGACATTTTTAAGTTTATAATGTAGGGGTTTTAAGATATTATTCATGATATAAATTGCCTAAAATTTATCAAGACTCTTTGTGACCTAGGATCTAGTCAATTTCTGTAATTGTTCCACATATATTTTAAAAAGTCTCACTACTAAACATAGGGGTCTGGGGCACCTGGGTGGCTCAGTGGATTAAGCCTCTGACTCTTGTTTTCCATTCAGATCATGATCTTGGGGTCTTGGGATCAAGCCCTGAGTAGGAAATCTGCATTCAGCGGGGAGCCTGCTTCTTCCTCTCCCTCTGCTCCACTCCCCCACTCCCTCTCTCTCTAAAATAAATAAAATCTTTTCTAAAACAGGGGTGCCTGGGTAGCTCAGTTGGTTAATCGTCCACCTTTGGCTTAGGTCATGATCCCAGGGTCCTGGGATCAAGCCCAGAGTTGGGCTCCCTGCTCAGCAAGGAGTCTGCTTCTCCCTCTCCCTTAGCCCCTCCCCTCTTCCCCATTGTTAGTGCTCTTTCTCTCTCTCAAAATAAATAAACAAATCTTTACAGTTGTTCCTCTTGTCATTATGGAGTAACCTTTTTCTCTTTTCCTTAAAATCTGTTTTGTCATTTGTTAATACTTTACATCAACTTTCTTTAGTATTCACTAAGGAATATCTTTATTTAAATTATGGTAAAACATACATAAAACTTATCATCTTAACCATTTTTAAGTGTACAGCTCAATGGCATTAAATACATTAACATCGCTGTGCAAAAACCACTACTATTCATGTCCAGAACTTTTTTCATCTTCCCCAACTGAAAACTCCATATTCATTAAAGAGTAATATCCCCTCCCCGACCCAGGGCCTAGTACATACCACTCTTTCTGTTTCTATATATTTGATTACTCTAGGTGCCTCAAATAAGTAGAATAGTAACAGTATTTGTCCTTTTGTAACTGTCTTATTTCACCTAGCATAATGTCTTCAAGGTTCATCCATGTTGTAGCATGTATCAGAATTTTCTTCCTTTCTTAGGTTGAGTAGTATTCCTTTGTACCTATACACCACATTTGGTTTATCCATTCATTTGGCAATGAACACTTGGGTTGCTTCACCTTTTGGCTATTGTGAATAATGCTGTTATGAATATGGGTGTACAAATATCTGCTCAAGTTCCCTTTTTTCAGTTCTTTGGGGTATATACCAAGACGTGAGAAATATCTTTTACAGTCCTTTTATTTTCACATTTTCTGTGTGTATGTGTTTAAGATTTAGTTGTAAACGTTTTACAGCTGGATTCTGCTTTGGTATCCTTTTATGATCTCTTTTGATAAATTTAATCTGTTTATATTTATCATGGTTTTTGTAATATTTGACCTTATTTGATTCTACTGTTTAGATTCTCTTCTTTAAATTTTCTTCTTTTTTTCAAAATTACCTCCTTTTCCTCTTCTATCCACTGTTATATGGAAGTGGTACATTGTATTTCTATTTTTTAAGTGATTACCGTTAATTTTTAAGTTTTTATTTTTTATTTAGTTATTTTTTAGGTAGGCTCCATGCCCAACCTGGGGCTCAAACACATGACCCTGAGATCAAGAGTCACACGCTTTACCAACCACACCAGCCAGGTACCCCAATCCTTACTTTTTAAACATACATAATTTATACATTTTTTAAACAAAATTACTAAGTATTCAGTACTTCTATCCTCTTTCTGAACAGGACATGGACCTTTTCACTTTATTCTTGAATACCTTCTCTTTTATTATTATTTGCTGTTTTCTTAACACAAAAATAGTTTTGAGTCAATAAATTAATCAATAGGTTTGATCAGTTTGAGTTCCCATTTTTTGTAGCTATTACTAGCCCTCTTCAATTTTCTTTTTACTGAAAAATAACCTTTATCCTTTATTGAGTGCGTTTATGAAATGTAAACTCAGTCTTGTGTAACTGAGTATGTCCTCATTTTATCCTCATTGTCCTCATTAGCTGGTGTAACATTCTACATTGGTAGTTATTTTCCACTCATCACACTGAAGATATTATTCCATTATCTTTTGTCATTTGATTTGCTTTATGAAGTCTACTGTCAATATAATTGTCATTCCTTGGAAATAATCTATATCTTCTGGTATCATTTAAGATTTTTTCCTTGATTTTTAGATACTCTGAAGTTTTCCTACTATGCCTAAAAGCAAAGATTTTCTTCATTATCCTACTTGACACTCAGCAGGCACATTTGAGCTGAGAACGCATGCATGTCCTTATTCAACTGCAGAAAATTCTGAGCTCTTCAAATTCTTCAAAATTATTTTCAAGTATTGATTATCTACCATTTCCTCCATTCTCTACCTAAAACTCTTATCAGACATACATATATTTTCTGTCTTAACATCTCTGTCATATATACATATGATATATATTTGTCTCTATATCTCTTTGCCATTCTGTGTTACACTCCTAGTAAATATCTCTTGGTACAACAGCTTCCAAATCACTTAAGTCAATTATTTTCATGGTCTAGATCTCATAGACTGATTTTTATTTCAGTGATTATACTTTTAACATGCACCCCAATGTTCATAGCAGCATTGTCCACAACAGCTAAATTGTGGAAGGAGCTGAGATGCCCTTCAACAGATGACTGGATTAAGAAGATGTGGTCCATATATACAATGGAATATTACTCAGCCCTCAGAAAAAACGATTACACAACATTTGCAGCAACATGGACAGGACTGGAGGAGATTATGCTAAGTGAAATAAGTCAAGCAGAGAAAGACAATTATATGGTTTCACTCATTTATGGAACATAAGAAATAGCAAGATCAGTAGGAGAAGGAAGGGAAGAATGAAGGGGGGTAAACAGAAAGGGGAATGAACCATGAGAGACTATGAACTCTGGGAAACAAACTGAGGGCTTCAGAGGGAAGGGGGTGGGGGATTGGGATAGGCCGGTGATGGGTATTAAGGAGGACACGTATTGCATGGTGCACTGGGTGTTATACACAAATAATGAATCATGGAACATTACATCAAAAACTAAGGATGTACTGTATGGTGACTAACATAATATAATAAAAAATTATTATTAAAAAAATTTTTAGGGGCGCCTGGGTGGCACAGCGGTTAAGCGTCTGCCTTCGGCTCAGGGCGTGATCCCGGCATTACGGGATCGAGCCCCACATTAGGCTCTTCCGCTATGAGCCTGCTTCTTCCTCTCCCACTCCCCCTGCTTGTGTTCCCTCTCTCCCTGGCTGTCTCTATCTCTGTTGAATAAATAAAATCTTTAAAAAAATTTAAAAAAAAAATTTTTTTTAAACCCATAAAATTGGTTTTTATATTTATCTGTTTTTGCTTTATCTCTGCCTGTTTCTTAATTTCTTCTTTTTTTGAGCAAGTTATCTCTTCATTTACCTCTTTGAGCATCCTTAAACATATTTAGTTTTTAGCAGACTGTTAGATAAAATTGTTTTCACATTTCAATTGTTGATATGGTGGCTATGTCCCTTAGCATTAATATTTTTCATTTTGGAGTTTTGGTTTGCTGACTAATTTTCCATGTAGGTGGGGTATTTGTTTACGTTTTCTCTCTTTTTCCCTCTCTATGTCAACCCATATTATCTAGTAATGTTAAAGATGTTTTCACCCAGTTCCCCAGTCTAGAATGAGATTTATAATCACATTTGAGTTTCTATTCCACGATGTTACTGGGGATAGCACAAATTCAGTATAAAATCAATGGTGGTGTGGTATCACCAATGCAGCATGATTATAAGATTGCATCCCCAAGTTCCTATCTCCATAAGCCTTCAGGTTGCTCAACTGTGTGGTCCTTGATAGCAGCCAGCAATAGCTTTATTTTCCGCTTCCTGTGCCAAGTGAGATGGGGCAATAACCAGGTCTTGGCTTTAAGCAGTAAGTGTGGCTCCTATTTTATTCTTGTTGCTTTTAAGAGCCAAATTCCTGGAAACCTACAATTCCAGACCTGAGCATCAAAGGTCCAATCATTCAGTTCCTTTCATCATCTAGTATTTTTGTTTCTTGACCACAGAAATGTTAGCATTGTTTTAGATTATCAGTAAGTTACTGATAGTTCTCTTTTTTATATTTTTGTCTATCACCATGTGTGAGCAGAGTGGATATGTCAAAGGTGAGCTCACTAAACCATTTTGATCAGAGGCTGAAAATTACTTTTAAAAATCTCTCTTGGGGCGCCTGGGTGGCACAGTCGTTAAGCGTCTGCCTTCAGCTCAGGGTGTGATCCCGGTGCTCTGGGATCGAGCCCCACATCAGGCTCCTCTGCTGGGAGCCTGCTTTTTCCTCTCCCACTCCCCCTGCTTATGTTCCCTCTCTCGCTGGCTGGCTCTGTCAAATAAATAAATAAAATCTTAAAAAAAAAAAAAAGATAAAAAAAATTAAAAAAAAATAAAAATCTCTCTATATATATAAATCATATACTCTCTGGTACTCTAGCTTGTCTCTCCAGTGTTGTTCAGGAGAATCATTAACCTTGGTTAAATGAATGAACTCCTGTGGCTACTTACCCTGAAGCAAGCTATATAGAAAAAACCCATAGAAGAGGCAGCCTGATCACTGCCTACTGTTTTGAGTAACTGTCTTTGTGACTTTTAGGATGCTGACATTTGAAAAGAATGGTTTTCTTTATTCAAGGCATCTAAATATACAGGGTATGTCCCTCCTACTGGCAAACAGGTAGGCAGCAACATGGACATGAATTTTCAGTTTCAACTACTTTGGAGGGTATGTCCCTCCTACTGGCAAACAGGTAGGCAGCAACATGGACATGAATTTTCAGTTTCAACTACTTTGGAGGATGTCTGATTCCCTCCTTGAAGTATGCCTCCAGGATAGTTTGGAATATCCCCTAAATACATTTTATCGCCTACATTCTACATTTTAAATTAAACCAACTCAAATAGATCTTCCAAATACAATAAAACAGGCCAACAAATTATCTAGCCATTTTCACATGATGTGGCAATACAAAATTAAATTTATAAAAATATAGCAAGAAAAATATGATATGCTAACCTAAAAGACAAAAAAAAAATACTAAATTTAAAACTGCCAAAAAATTTGTGGTGATTACTGTATAAAATCTAAGATTGTCGGGGCGCCTGGGTGGCACAGTGGTTAAGCCTCTGCCTTCGGCTCAGGGCGTGACCCCGGCGTTATGGGATCGAGCCCCACATCAGGCTCTTCAGCTATGAGCCTGCTTCTTCCTCTCCCACTCCCCCTGCTTGTGTTCCCTCTCTCGCTGGCTGTCTCTCTCTGTCCCATAAATAAAAAATAAAATCTTAAAAAAAAAAAAATCTAAGATTGTTCCTCCTATATCTAGTCAGGAAAAATTATAGCTATAAATGTATAAGGTTCTGGGGCGCCTGGGTGGCGCAGTTGTTAAGTGTCTGCCTATGGCTCAGGGCGTGACCCCAGCGTTCTGGGTTCGAGCCCCGCATCAGGCTCCTCGGCTGGTAGCCTGCTTCTTCCTCTCCCACTCCCCCTGCTCGTGTTCCCTCTCTGGCTGGCTGTCTCTCTGTCAAATAAATAAATAAAATCTTAAAAAAAAAATGTATAAGGTTCTCCCTAACAGGCATTCAACAAAAGTTAGTTTAAATGAATATATTAGTAAGAAAAAGAAATGTAAAGATTTAAGTATCTAAAACTAAAAATTAAAAGTTTAAAAACCTAAAAACTTAAAAAAATAATAAAGTGGCAAGTCACAAGTAGCAAAGAATAAAATAAGTATAAGACAGATTAGAAATTAAACAGTGGCAGGGACACCTGGGTGGCTCAGTCAGTTGAGCATCTGACTCTTAATTTTGGCTCAGGTCATGGTATCAGGGTCATGGGACTGAGCCCTGCTTCGGAGCCCTACCTCTGCACTCCGTGGGGAGTCTGCTTAAGAGTCTCTCTCTCCCTCTTCCTCTGCGCCCCTCACCCCGTGCTCTTGCTCTCTTTCTCTAAAATAAATAAATAAATCTTTAAAAAAAATTAAACAGTGACAAAATTAGTAGTTGGGTTTTTGAAAAATAGAAAAATTTAAACAACTGATAAACTACAATTTAAAAAAGAGTGACTACAAAAGTTTTAGGAATAAGAATTTTAGAATAAAGAAATTACAAGTATTGGACATTCTCACAACTATATGTTGATATAATTTATGACCAGGTTTTCAATTTGATTGTGTCACTATCTACAGAAATAAAAAATTCCCAAACTGACACAGTATGTTTAACAAGTATTTAACAAATGCTTACTATGTACCTGAAGCCTGGGAAAATAAAAAAGAGTAAGACACAGTTCCTGCCCTCAAGAAGTTACACTTTAGTACAGAAGGTGGGTAAATGAACAGTTACAGGATTCAGGACACACTATCCAACATTGCTGGTTTTGTTTTTCAGATTTAAGGAAACGTTTTTCTCTTTTCTCTTAAGCAATCTATAACTTAAAGCAATTTGATAAAATATACCTTTGTGAATAAAGATGAAACAATTTCTATTTCTCCCTACGTGATCCCTAGAGATTTCAGAAACTCTGAGTCACCTTATTTTCATGCAATATAGTTATTTGGGTAAGTTCAGTAAGAATCTGTTCTCCTGGTATTAGGACACATTTCGGAAACTTTAGCTATATTACCAAGGATCTGACTAAATGTCATACTTGAGAATGATGCATAAAATCCAGTATGACCAGCTTTTCAAACCTAAGGTTGACTATAAGGAGTCAATATTTATTGGGTTTTCCCTGGCTTGGCTTCCAACCTCTAGAAGCCTTTAAAATTCGAATCTGAGATTCCTTATGAAAAGTTCCAGCAAACAAACTCAAAAGACCTATGTGGGCAATCACTATTCTTGCTGCACTTATCAGACCAACTTTAATGAGACTAGCCTTATTCTGCAAACAAATTAGTCTTACTTTGATTGTCTTTGATAGCAATAGTGGTAACTACAGAGAGAAAAATGATGCTTCAACAAAAAACTATAGCACACCCTTGTGGGTATTAAATTCTAGTCCTATTCATTGTCTTTAAGATTTTGTTACCTACTAGGGCACCTGGGTGGCTCAGTTGGTTAAACGTCTGACTTCAGCTCCGGTCATGATCCCAGAGTCCTGGGATGGTGCCCTGCGTTGGGCCCCCTGCTTGGCCGGGAATCCACTTGTCCCTATCCCTCTGACCCACCCCCTGCTCATGCTTGTTCACGCTCTCCCTCTCAAATAAATAAATACATAAATAGAATCTTAAAAAAAAAAAAGGATTTTGTTACCTACTTGTTAACCAGACTGCCTCTTGAATCCTTCTAGTTTCCCCCACTATCTAGCTACAACTCTTCAAATTAAAGTTTCCAATTTTTTCCCACACTTTGACTTTGAATTACTAAAAATTAAAACTGTCCTTTTCCCAAAGCCCTGCAAACTGAAGCTGGACAATTTGATGTAAACTTCAGAGAAATCACCACAACAGCTCATGTATGGACAAATTTTGTGCCTTTCTATGTGAGTCACTGAGAATATTCACCAGATCGGGACACCTGGGTGGCTCAGTCAGTTAAGTGTCTGCCTTCAGCTCAAGTAATGATCCTGGGGTCCTGGGATCAAGTCCCACATCAGGCTCCTTGCTAAGCTCTTTTCTCCCTCTGCCTGCTACTCTCCCTGCTTATGTGCTCTCTCTTGCTAACAAATAAAAATCTTTAAAAAGAAAAAAAAAATTCAGCAGATCACCAATGACATTGCCAGAGACATTCGAAGTGTAAACCAGGAAAATCTGTCATAGTTCCAGTGCCTTGTCCTTATTCCATCTGAAGATGCTTCAAGTCCAGCATCTAGACAATCTTAACTGACTGCCTTCTGGGCTAAAAACTGGTCCCAACCATTAACTGTTGTTTTTCTTTTATTTCCCTAGAAATACTCAGGACAGAGACAGGTTCAATGGGTTATGCGACAGTCTACCAACTCAGTTTCTGGAATGATATTTCTTGAAGTTTCAGATGGGAGAATGACAGGGTTCGGGACATGTTACTCCCAAATACAATACCCTGGCATATTAAATATTTTAAGCTGAAGGAATCTGAGAAATGGTATGTGGAAGAAGGACTTTCTGACCTTCGCCTGAAGCAGGTGATAAAACCCTCCTTGTACCTAGAGGGAAGGAACATCTTTATATCCAAGACAGAGCAACAACATGAAGAATCTGAACATATAGCCCTTGCTACATTTCCCCCAGCTTACTAAACTTACCTCATACCCTTTGTCTTATCACATCTTTTCACAACTTTCCACTTTTTATCTGACCTAGCATAAAAACACTCAGGTTTAATCATTTCTCTGGGCTTCATTTTCTTATGAAGTGTCCTGAATCATTGAAATTTACATTAAATAAATTTGTATGCTTTCCTCCTGTTAATCTGTCTTTGTCAGTTTAAATTTTCAGACCTGGCCAGAACCCTAAGGTCAAGGAAAACTTTTCCTCCCCTACAACAGTTTATTACAGAATAGTGTGGCATATACAGTAACGAAAGTATATTCAACAGATTGAAAAAGTATGAGAAAGGAGTAACTGATACAGTCAAGATTAGTAATGATATGAAGAAGGACTTTACCAAACAGGTGACAGCAGAGCATGGTTTTAAACTATGATTAGGAACTTCTTAGAAATAGAACGAGAGGGGCGCCTGGGTGGCTCAGTCATTAAGCGTCTGCCTTCGGCTCAGGGCGTGATCCCAGGGTTCTGGGATTGAGGCCCGCATCAGGCTCCCTGCTCCGCTGGGAGCCTACTTCTTCCTCTCCCACTCTCCCTGCTTGTGTTCCCTCTCTCGCTGGCTGTCTCTCTCTCTCTGTCAAATAAATAAATAAAATCTAAAAAAAAAAAAAAAAGAATGAGAAAAGTAAATATTAAATTCCAAAACTTCAAAAGTAGAGGAGGTGGTGTGATACAGTGGAAAAGCAGTGAACCTGAAGATAAGGGACCTAGATGATAGTCCTGGTTGTTCCCCTATTTACCTTAAGCAAATTAAACTTTCTGGACCTAATTTTTCTTTTCTGTGAAGTGAGGGATTCACATTAGGAAGAGTCTCAAACTTTAATGTAAATATAAATAAGGTCTAGGGTAGGGCCTGAAATCCTAACAATCGCAGGTGATATGGATGCTGCTCGTCCACCGGCCTGTACTCTGTACGGTAGGGCACTAAGTCATCTCTACAGGTTCCTTGTATCTTAAAAGTTTATTTCAAATAATTCTTCTATTATTTCGAAACTTCTTAGGCAAATATGATTTTGAGAAGAATAAAACCAAACAAGAAAGTTATAAGGTAAAAAAAAAAGAAGAAGAAGAAAAAAGAAAGAAAATATAAGGCAAAACTACACTTAAAAAATTACTTCCCTTTATGACTAAATAGTGTTTACTCTCTGAAAAATATTTAATAAAATCACTTTCACAATTAACATGATAATGTATCTTTCAAAATCCTTACAGGAAGAATTTATTGGACATATGAATGAGCAATTTAAAGGTACAAGAAATGAGAAATACCAAAAAGTAAATTATAACCTACATAATAGTGATGTACAACTTGAAAATACAATGAAAAACAGTCCCATTTTTAAATAATGAGAAAAAAACAGTTAAATATTTGGATATCAATTTAACTTGGGAAGTCAGATATTTATTCAAAGAAAAGCTTAAGACTACAATGAAGCATGAATAAATGGAGCCTTAGATGTAAAGACTAAAGATAGTAAATAATATACTACTACCCAACTTAATCTGTAGATTTAAGTCAATATACGCTATGGTTTCTTTTTTCTTTTTTTTTCTTTCTTTTCAGAGAGGGAGACGGGTGGGAGAGGCAGAGGGAGAGGGAGAGAGAAAATCCCAAGGAGACTCCATGCCCAGCACGGAGCCCCTACCTGGGCTAGATTTCACAACCCGGAGATCATGACCTGAGCCCAAATCAAGGGTCGGATGCTTAACTGACTGAGCCACCTGCGCACCCCTACAGTTAAGGTTACTGAAGACTACTTATAGAACTTGATAAACTAATAGTGGTATTATTCTGGAAGAACAGAGAAAAATTAGATTTTTAAAAATTTCTAAGTTCAAATTAGTATAAAGCAGTTTTCAAACTCATATGTGATATTCTGATTTATGATAAAAAATATATATTTGGTCTTCATCCCTTTTCTGGCAGAGAGCTCCTAAAACATTTGGAATTTCCTAAGTGAGAAGAGCCAAACTCCACACTGTCTCCTCATACCTTCCAATACATCTCTTCTGTCTGGCTATTCCAGAGTTCTATCCTTTCATAATAAGCATGTAATCTAGGAAATAAAATGTTTCTCTGAGTTCTGTGAGCCACTGTGGCAAATTAATCAAGATCAAGGAAGGGGTCATTGGAACCTCCCATCTACCATCAGTTGGTCAGAAGCACAGACAACAACCTGGACTGAGAGAGCAAATTTATGCCCAGATCAAGAACAGATGATTAAAAGAAATGAAGGTTCTCATAAGAGTCAAGATGGATATACCTGAATATATACAAATAAAAACCTAATGGATCAAATTCAGCTAAGTTGCAGGATATAAAATCAACAAACAAAAATCAGCCATAACTGGAGAAATGTGGAGAAAGGGGAACCTTTGTGCACTGTTGGTAGAAATGTAAATTGGTACAGCCACCATGGAAAATAGTATGAAAGTTCCTCAAAAAATTAAAACTAGAACTATCATACAATCCAGCAATTTCACTTTGGGTATTTATCTAAAGAAAACAAAAACACGAATTTAAAAAGATATATGCACCCCACGTTCACTACAGCATTATTTACAATACTCGAGATGGAGGGGTGCCTGGGTGGCTCAGTGCGTTAGTGTCCAGCTCTTGATTTCAGCTCAGGTCATGATCTCAGGGTTGTGAGACTGAGCCCCATGTTGGGTTCCACGCTCAGTGCTGAATCTGCTTGTCCCTCTGCTCCTCCCCCACCACCCACTCACGCACATGCCCGCCTTCTCTCTCAAATAAATAAAACCTTTTTTAAAAAGCGAGAGAGATGGAAACAATCTAAATGCCCACCAATGGATAAATGGATAAATAAGTTGTGTAGTGTATATATATCCTATGGAATATTATTCAGCCATAAAAAAGCTTGTTATTTGGGACAATATGGATGGACCCTGAGGGCATTACATTAAGTGAAATAAGTCAGACAGAGAAAGACAAATATCATATGATTTCTCTTGTACATTTTTTAAAAAGAAAAAGCCCAAACTTATAGATACAGTGGGCATATTGGTAGTGGCCAGAGGTGGAGGTAGGGATGGGAAAAATGGGTAAAGGAGGTCAAAATGTTAAAAAAAAAAATGCAGTTGATGTAAAATAGGCACAGAAATTTTGAATCATATTCAAAGTATTGAATTTGTATATATATCTATATAGATATATATATATATATATACACACACGTTTATATATGCTGATGTATAAGACATAGTTACATTACATATAATATATATAAAAAGACTGATCCATAGCTATTATTGCTACAATAATGAAAACATAATAACACATTCTAAATTTTTAAGATGAAATCAAATATTACATATTTTTAGATTTGCATAAAAATTAAAACCTCAAAAGCCAAGAAAAAAAGTCATATTTCTGTGCATTAGCAACAAACAATTTGAAAAGGAAATTAAGAATTAAATTTACAATAACATCAAAAAGAATAAAATGCTTAAAAATAAATTTAACCAAGGAAGCACAAGACTTGTACACTGAAAACTATAAAAACATTGCTGAAAGAAATTAAAGACACTCTGAATAAATGGAAAGACACCCATTTTGATGTACTGGAAACTTACTATTGTTCAGATGACAATATTCCTCAATGTAATCCACAGATTTAACAACTGCCTTGGAGCACTTGGCTGGCTCAGTCAGTAGAGCATGTGACTCTTGATCTAGGGTCATGAGTTCAAGTCCCACATTGGGTAGAGAACTTAACTTAATTAAAAAAAAAAAAACCAACTGCCTTTTTAGTAGTAGAAGAGCAGATCCTAAGAGTCATATGGAATTGTAAGAGATCCCAAATCATCAAAATAATTTTATAAAGAACAAAGTTGGAGGACTCATACTTCCTGATTTCAAAACTTACCACGAAGTTATAAAACAGTGTGGTAGTGGCATCTGGGGAACAGAACTGAGAGTCCAGAATAAACTCATACAATTAATTTTCAACAAGGATGCCTCAACTGTTCAATGGAGAAAGAAGAGTCTCTTCAGCAAATAGTAAGGGACAACTAATACCTGCATATAGAAGAATGAAGCTGGATTCTTACCTCATATCATATATAAAACTTAGATAAAAATAATATAATAGATCAAAACTTGCATAAAAGGGGCAAAATTATAAAGCTTTTGGAAGAAAACATGGGGGAAATCTTCATAAGCTTTGATTAGGCAAAGGCTTCTTAGTTATGATACCAAAAGCATGAACAACAAAACAAGGGATAAATTGGACTTCATCAAAATTAAAAACTTTGTGCATCAAAGGACACTATCAAAGAGTGAAAAGACCATCCATTGAATGGGCAAAAATAATTGTAAATCACATATTTGATGAGGGTCTAGTACCCAGAATAGATAAAAGAATGCTCAAAACTCAACAACAAAGACAAACAAACCCAATTTAAAAATGGGCAAAGGACTTGAATAGACATTTCTCCAAAGAGAATTATACAAATGACCAATGAGTACATGAAAAGATGCTCAATGTCCTTAGTCATTAGGATATGCAAATGAAAATCACAGTGGAGCCTCAGACTCTTGATCTCAGTGTTGTAAGTTCGAGCCCCATGTTGGATGTAGAGATTACTTAAAAATAAAATCTTTTTTTTTTTAAGATTTTATTTATTTATTTGACAGACAGAGAGACAGTGAGAAAGGGAACACAAGCAAAGGGAGTGGGATAGGGAGAAGCAGGCTTCCTGCTGAGCAGGGAGCCCCATGCAGGGCTTGATCCCATGACCCTGGGATCATGACTTGAGCCGAAGGCAGACACTTAACAACTGAGCCACCCAGGTGCCCCCAAAATAAAATCTTTAAACAAATGAATGAATGAATGAATAAATAAATAAATAAATAAACAAAAATCACAACGAGATACCACTCCACACCCACTGGGATGGCAACAGTGAAAAATTAAACAAAAAACCCCAGGAAGTACTTAGTGTTGGCAAGGATGTGGAGAAATAACTGTCATACACTGCTGGGAGGACTGTAAAATGGTACAACCATTGTGGAGTTTGGCAGTTCCTTTATAAAGCTAAAATTGGATTACCATATAGCCCAGCAATTCCATATCTAGGTATATACTTGAAAGAATCGAAAACAAGTGTTCAACAAAAACTTGCAAATGAATGCTTATACAGCACTATTCATAACAGCCAAAAAGTGGAAACAATTCAAATTCAGATAAATGGATAAACAAAATGTATTCATACAACTAAATATAACTTAGCCATAAAAAATAAAGTACTCACACATGCTATAACAGGCTGAACCTCAAAAGCATCATGCTAAGTAAAAGTAGCCAGACACAAAAGGTCACATATTGTGATTCCATTTATATGAAAGATTCAGAATAGGTGAATCCATCAAGTCAGAAAGCAGATTACTCTTTGCCAGGAACTGTGGGTAGGAGAGAACTGGGAGTGACTGCTTAATGGATACAGGGTTTTCTTTTGGGGTGATGAAAATGTTCTGGAACTAGACAGTTGTGATGATTGCCCAACATCATGAATGTACTAAATTCCACAAATTGTACACTTAGGCAAATTTCATGTGCATTTTTGCCACAGTTTAAAAATTATTTTTAATTTTAAAAATTCTTAAGTAAAGTCTCATATTAGGAAAGGCAATGAAGACTAAAACTGTGGTAAAGGTAATTTATAAAAGGTTACTATCTGAATTACTTACAAAGATTTGACACAAAGATATAGGATCAATATCCAAAGTTATCAGGCTAAGTGGTCAAAACTGATGTCCAGATTATATACCAAGAAATAATTACAGTAAAATTCCTCACATAAAAATGGAGAGGCTACCAGAAAGTAAATGCTTATTAAAACATCTTTAGGGAATCATTACATTCTAAATGCCTTATAAAAGAGTTAAAGAGCAAAATGTGGACAGGCCATAGGGAAATAAGTAAGTTTAAAATCTCCAGTGACATTGTGAAACTTCTCTAGAGAACAATCTGACAATATGCAACTGAACTATAAAGCTTGTCAGGTACTTTGATCTAGAAATTTCAGTTTGGGGACTACTTTTAAAGGAACACACTCAAAGTAGGAGAAGCAGGAAATAATTTGAAAATAAGATATTCATAACCATGACAACTAACATAAGAAAATATGAAATAATTTAAATAATCAATAAAAGAGTTGAGCTAAATGAACTTTTATTATTGCTTAAGCACAATGGAATATATGCATGTGTCAATATATGTGTGCATATGTATATATCTATTTAATATGACAACTGTATAACTATTTGATAGGTTAAAATGTATGTAAAGATAATGCTAATGTAAATCACAGAACAGTGCTCCCATTGATTTCAACTCTATATATACAGTGAAAAGAATTTAGAGTAAGAGTTTAAAACTCAACAGGCTCTTTTAAATAAGTTGTAGAGAAAAATAATTTCCTGGCAATTATTTTCCAATCACATTCTTTACCCAAAGATCAGTAAAAAAAAAAAAAAATACAGATATGGCAACAATAAAAAGTTTTTCAGGATAAACTACAGGTTTAGAAGAAAGTCTTAAATGAATTAAGATACTGAATTAAGATATTTTGTTTTGCCCTTACTACCTCCTTCTGTTGAGATAAAAGTTTTCAGGCCAATTCCTCAACAAGACTTAGAGAAACATTTTTCACTATATTTTTTTAAAAAGATTTATTTATTTCAGAGGGAGAAAGAGAGAAGCAGACACCCGCCAGACTGCCTCGATCCCATGACCCTGAGACCATGACCCGAGCAGAAATCAATACTCGGATACTTAACTAACTGAGCCACCCAGGTGCCCCTCATTGTATTTAAACATTAGGGGCACCTGGCTGGCTCAGTCAGAAAAGCATGAAACTCTTGATTTCGGGGTTCTGAGTTTGAGCCCCACACTGGATGTAGATATTACTTACCAAAAAATCAGCCACATTTGTTTTTAAAAAATGCTTTTCAGGGCGCCTGGGTGGCTCAGTCAGTTAAGCATCAGCCTTTGGCTCAGGTCATGATCCCAGGGTCTTGGGTTGGAGTCCTGCATTGGGCTCCCTGCTCAGCAGGGAGTCTGCTTCTTCCTCTGCCCCTCCCCCTGCTCATTCTCTCTACCCCCGCCATGTGTGGAAAAATAACATAAACGAATAAATTTTTTTAAAAATGTTTTTCAGATGATACTTCATTCAGTCAACATACATGGATACACTTTAAAATATCAAGGAAGGAAAGTTATTTAATGTATGCACAGTATACATTCACATAGATGAAGAAATATGAACAACTGTCAAAAGACCAATAAAAATATGCTGAATAGATTTAAAAATGTCACATTGTGCAGTCCTCACTGTACAAGGAACCTGTGCACCAAGAACTGCCTAAACACTGCTCTGAACAGCTGTTGCCATAGAAGCCATCATAAAAAGCAAACAAAGGCAAACTGCAGCTTTTAGACATTTTGTCTGTTCAGAAGTTGAAGGGAAAAAGCCTTGTAAAGCAGAAGTAGTGAAAAGTATAGTTTAAGGGAACTGACCTAAGAAATATGTCCTGTCCAAATTCTACTACCAGAATCTTTTCTTATACTTCCTAAGAACCTGCCAATTAAAGAGTTATGCAGATTAATAGCTATTGTCCACTTATCAAAATTGATACCTCTGAAACAATTAAGCAGTGAAACTTTATTTGTTCAATTTCTTTCCCTTCTCCCCTAACACCTAAATGAAGCAAATTGCACCTGGAGGAAATAGAAAAGGAAGTAGCATTGAGCCTTCTACTATGGCAGTCTCTCCAAGTCTGTATATCTCCCAGAATCCATTTTTCAAAACTATTTATCTTCTCCTCCTAAGCAAAGTTTTCATTCATTAGCCTAACAAAACATATATTTTCTCACTTCTCAAAAAAATTTATAGTTGTAAGAACTAACAGCATTTTTAAAAAAATCAACTCACCTGAAGTTTATTATTTAATAATGGAAAACATGAGCTTTTTAAAGTCTTCCTTAAAGTATCTCTATCCATTTAAAACTTGCTTTCCTTTTAATTTTACCATCATACTTTCTACATCATATAACTTCATATTCATTAGAGATTGTGATAATGAAGACCTTAATTGAGCCTTGTAAACATATTATATTTAAATATTTTCAGCATAACTATTCACAACTGATTCTTACTTTGCTTCAACTTATGGAAATCACCGACTCTATCCTTGGTGGCCTGCTTTAGTATATCTGCTTGAATTCTGGGTACATTCTCCAAGTTCGAGCCTGGAATTAAACGCTGAAGAGGATTGGAAGGGTTCTGTTTTGAAGTTCCAGGGTTTCCATTGTGATGTCCATGAGAATCTATAGCATAAAAACATCAAACTAAAGTCATATTTCGCAGAGGAATTCCTAAGACCTGCTTTAGAAAAGGTAAGACACACTGTTGTTTGATATTGAGTAGTCAGATAGTTTTTTTTTTGGCTTTATTCTAATTTCTTTAATCAAATCTTATAGCCAATGTGATTTTAGCTCTGTAAAGTTTACTAATCCTTTCTAGGTAAGTATCTCTACTACTGATTATAAACCTATCCAACAAAGAGATATATAGTAGAAATCCAAAGATTTAAATGGCATTAAGACATGTATCTTTCTCTCCCTTCAAACTCTGTATTGCTCTCAGAAATCTCTAGTGTCTAAGTCATTTTTTTTAAAGCTTTTATTCATTTGTGGGCGGGGGGGGGGCGAGCAGCGTGCACAAGCAGGGTGAGAAGCAGGTTCCCTGCTGAGCAAGGAGCCCAATGTGGGACTTTATCCCAGGATCCTGGGATCATGACTTGAGCTGAAGGCAGATGCTTAACCGACTGAGCCACCCAGGCGTCCCGTCTCTAAGTCACTTTTATCTACACAGTGACTCAAAACTCTTAACTTTTTTAAGTTTATTTATTTATTTTTAAGTAATCTCTACACCCAATGTGGGGCTGAAACTCATGACCCCAAGATCAAGAGTCACACACTTTACTGACTGAGCCAGGCACCCCATGTTAATTGATTATTTTTCTCTTTCTTTCTTTCTTTTAAAGATTTTATTTATTTGACAGAGAGAGCACAAGAGAGAGAGGCAGATTGAGGGAGAGGGAGAAGCAGGCTCCCCGCTGAGCAGGGAGCCCGATGTGGGACTGGATCCCAGGATCCTGGAATCATGACCTGAGCTGAAGGCAGACGCTTAACCAATTGAGCCACCCAGATGCCCCATAAAGATTTTATTTTTTAAGTAATGTTTACACCTAACATGGGGCTCAAACTCATAATCCCAGAGATTAAGAGTCGCAGGCTCTACCAACTGAGCCAGCCAGGCACCCCACATTAACTCTTTTTTTTTTTTTTAAAGATTTTATTTATTTATTTAACAGAGATAGAGACAGCCAGCGAGAGAGGGAACACAAGCAGGGGGAGTGGGAGAGGAAGAAGCACGCTCATAGCAGAGGAGCCTGATGTGGGGCTCGATCCCAGAACACCGGGATCACGCCCTGAGCTGAAGGCAGGCGCTTAACTGCTGTGCCACCCAGGTGCCCCCCACATTAACTCTTGATTCTTTCTTACTGGTAACTCCTGGATATAACTTTTCTTTCCCCCACTCCCCTTTCTTCCTCATCAAAGCCTTGATTTAGATCCTTACTATAATTAATTTCAATCATATCAATTCTCATTTTAGGGGAACATTTCTATAAAATCAAATACATATTCAGTAGAAACAAACATATTTATAAGTATGGAGTAGGGAGTTGAATACAGATGGATATAGTAGTTAATAGAAGGACTCTGTGAGATAAATTTAAACACATTTTGAAAAGGGTAAATACATTATAGACTGGCAGAGATGAAAGGGAATATAGTCCAGAGTGGCAGAACAAATAATTCTTTTGCTCTTAATAACACTTTAGACAAAGTGCATTTTTAAATGATTATTTCTCCCTCACCTTTGATCAATCATTGGGAAATATATAACATTAACTAGAAGAATGAATGCTACTTCACCATGCTACTAAATGAAATGTTTTATTCACTATATAACAACACCTGACCAGTAAATTAGTTTTCAAATGGAATTTTAAGAATAAGACTTCATACCTGGAACCATATTTGGGGAGAGGGGTTGTCCAGTTGGAATATGGGAGATTGCTTGATGACTTTCATATTGAGAAACAGAAATAGAGGGTTTCCTTAGAGCTAAAAGAAAAAAGAGATCCATATTATTCCTGTCAATATTATGATTTCTAAAAACCAACCATTATGAATCTATTTGTACTGCACTAATCCTATGATGCTTATTTTAATTTTGTAAATTTTATAGTTGATATATTAATTAACTTATGGTTACTAAGCGATACATTGTACTATCCATCAGAGATTTTGGTGACCAATAAATCTGATCAGGATATAAAACAGATGGAACTCCAGGTTTTATACACCACTATATCCCCAACACTTAGCATAAATGGCACATAACAAAAGCTCAGCTAAGATTTGATGAATGAATAAAGGAACCTCTTCGGATACAGCAAGATCTTTTTCTATTGATAGTATAAATAAATCTGACAGTTACAGTTAGGTGAAACCATGAGAATATGCTACCCTAGGTTGCTCAGATTTTAAAACTAAAGATGACTAATGAAACAAGTTGCATTTTATTTTTGAAAAGGGAAAATTTATATTTTGTACAAAGAGCTTCATTAAGAAAGATGTACACACTTCTAGTGGGGACTTTATTTTCCCTCAAGAAATGAAGGCAACACGGAAAGATCATTTTCCACTCACTACCACTAACTTTACTGTTTCCTTGGGCAGCTTAACAAGATGGAAAGGCAGAGAACAAAAAAGGAAACTGGAAAGAAGGGAAACAGATAAGAAGAAAAAAATAGCTCATCTGTAAAACTTTGGTGGCAGAGACAATGTGTTCCTATCTCATCGGACTCTTCCTGGGCACAGAAGAAGATCAGCCTTCCTTACAGTTAGGGGCCATAAGACTAGGTTCTGACTCTGAGGACGTAAGTGAAACTGAATGTGCCACTTCCAGGTATAGCGATAAAATCTGTGCAAATCACCTACAATCTCTCTTCTGTCTCTGCCGCAACTTAGGATCCTACATGTGAAGACGAATGATATCAAATAACGAGAAACACACTGCTTGGAGGAGAGCTACAAGAGAATCATCAACTGCATCAGACTGTAAAATGAACAATAAATAAATCTTTCCTGTTTTTAGCCACTGCAGTTGGGGGTGTCTGTTAATACAACACAACCTGATCAATTCTTTCTTTCTCTCTTTGTGGGGGAGGGGGAGGGCCAGGGGGAGCGGGAGAGAAAGACTCTTAAGCAGGCTCCATGCTCAGCAAGGAGCTGGATGTGGGGCTTGATCTCATGACCCTGAGATCATGACCCGAGCCAAAATTAAGAGTCGGACGCTTAACAGACTGAGCCACCCCGGTGCCCCAAAGCCTAATAAATTCTAACTAATACACTTGGGTTATTTTTATAATCTTGAAAGTTTATTTCAGTGGCTGTATTTCATTTATTATTACACAGATTTCTAAACTTAAAGAATTTAAAATTCATGCTAAGAAAGCAACCTACTCAAATTTACAGGAAGTTGAGGTCTTCTATATCTCACTATATTCCCATTATCCTGTTCCTATTTCTAGCTTCAATGTCCGACACCTACTTCTCCACACAAGATAGCTAAATAAAAATCAGCTAACATCTTAAAAGAGCAATAGTTTGCTGGGTTTAATTAATACAATTTTGATTTGCTAACAGACTCTGAGGACACCAAGCATCTGGTCGATATATTTGGAAAGAGAAGTCAGTCACAATCCACAAATGTGTTAATCACTCTTGGACCACAGCTAGCACTGGCACTAATCAAACCAGAAGACAAGAAAGAGCATCTCCACTGCTAAACAACAAGTAATGATAAATGTCCTTAGCTTTACAGAATAATGCCTCCTGCTCAAGAACAAGGTGACTATCTGGAGGCAAAGCTATGATTTAGATAGGTGAAAAAAAATGCTGGATTAAAAAGAGCCTCTGTAAAACACCCAGAGAGGTTTAGAACTGATACAGTATAAGAGTATTAAAACGGAGCCCTTATAAATTTGATATGAATAATACAGGTTCCCAGAGAGAATTTAGAAAAAGCAAAAAGCATGAAGAAATTTAAAACTAAGTATAATTCCACCATGTATAGGTAATCACTGTTATCATTTCAAGACTATCTCTCTAATGTTTTGTGGAGGTTTTTTCCTGTACATTATACTATATGCCTTAAACAAAAGTAAGATCCTATCACACATACTATCTTATACTGATTTTTATTTAATATTTTATACCTATTTTTCTTTGTCATCCCATTTTCTTCTACAACATTCCCAATTGATAATGCTGAATCAAAACCTCCAATTTAATCTTAATTATACTTCAACTAAACAAATAATTAAAAAACACAAAAAATTTCCAATTTAATAGGCTTGGCTACAAAGATCTGGGTAAAGAATTCCCACAGGAATCTTAAAGCCCCACAAACTGCATCACCTAAGGTAAACAGACTTCTACTACTTAGGAAAAAGAAATGTGTGTTCTGTAAACATTTTGGTTTCTATGCTTTTATGTTGACTTTTTGTTTACTTTCCTTTTTTGTTTCTTTGAAAAGTTCCTTTTTAAAAAACTCCAGCCTTGAGGCGCCTAGGTGGCTCAGTTGGTTAAGCATCTGCCTTCAGCTCAGGTCATGATCCCAGGGTCCTAGGATGGAGCCCCGCATCGGGCTCCCTGCTCAGCAGAGAGCCTGCTTCTTCCTCTCCTTCTGCCCACCAGCCGCCCCCCCGCCAGCTTGTACTCTCTCTAATAAATAAATAAAGTCTTTAAAAAAAAAAAAAAAAGCAAAAACTCCAGTCTCGTTTTTGTTGAACTAAGAGGAAAGATAATTTACCTATACCTGGGATAAGACAGTTAGAGGCTTCCCCAGGGGCCAAAATGAATAGTTACAGTCGGTGACACCAGAACAAACGAAGGCCCAGAAAACTACTAGCGGGCTTGAAGACAAGTGAGTGTGCTAATCTCACTCTCCAACTTCTAGAGGGTTCTTCAGACTTTTTTTCTATACACATATACACATATAAGTATCTAATGTTTACTCCACAAAAGTGAGATATTATACTTGCTTTCTAACCTGATTTTTTCATTTAAAAAAATAAGTATATTTGTATGTTAATAAATACAGCTCAACATTATCATTTTGAACAACTACATATCACACTTTATGGATATAACAAATTTAAGGAATTAATCTTCTCCTTAACACTTATGTAACTTTCAGTTTGTCATTATAAACAATTTTGTGTTATGCATTTTTACACCTACATGATAGAGTAAATTCTCAGGGAAGTACTAAGCAGTAGGGCAAGAGCCATATGTACTTCTTAAATTAAGAGAAACTAAAAAATAAATGTGAGCTTGAAGTCAATAAAAGTGCAGGGGGAAAAAATCAGACACTGAAGACTGCAAACAAAAATTTATATTAAAGCATTTCTAACTTTCTATATATTTTAGCCTGGTCCTCTCCATTGAGAGCCAGGGGAAAGTATATAAATTGACTGAGACCAGCATGCTGCTATCAGGTAATATTAATAAGTAGGCTACTAAAATACAAAGTCATCACTAAGGGAAAGTACCAAAGATAAAATGACAAAGCCTAGTTATGATAAAGACAAAACACAGGACACAGCTTTTATCCTATTACTCAGGTTCTGGGTTTTATATTTTTTATAATGGAGAGCTATCAGCATGGGAATTCAATCATGCAACAATATTTATCAATGTCTATTATATGCTAGGCACTGTTACAAAAAGCTGGAGATTCAACAGTGAACAAAACAAACCAAGTTATTGCCCCCATGAAGCTTACATTCTTGTTGGGTAGATAATAAGTAAATAAGAGTATGTACAAAATATAAATGTCAGAGTGAAAAGTGCTATGTATAAAATAAAACAGGGAGATATGATACAGAGTGGTGGAAGATTCTACTTTAGTGTGGTCAGGAGAGTCATTTTCTTTTCTTTTTTTTTGTTTAATACAGATTTTATTTATTTATTTGACAGAGAGCGACAGCCAGCAAGAGAAGAAACACAAGCAGGGTGAGTGGGAGAGGAAGAAGCAGGCTCCCAGTGGAGGAGCCTGATGTGGGGCTCGATCCCAGGACTCCGGGATCATGCCCGGAGCCTAAGGCAGACGCTTAACGACTGAGCCCCCCAGGTGCCCCAGGAGAGTCATTTTCAAAGAAGAGACATTTTGAGCAGAGTGAAAGAAACACAGAGGAAAAACATTCAGGCAAAGACCATCAAGTACACACAAAGACCTTGAGACAGGAGCATGCATAGCGTATCTCCTGCACAGAAAGGAGTTAGGGGAGGGGCGCCTGGGTGGCACAGCGGTTAAGCGTCTGCCTTTGGCTCAGGGCGTGATCCCGGCGTTGTGGGATCGAGCCCCACATCAGGCTCTTCCGCTATGAGCCTGCTTCTTCCTCTCCCACTCCCCCTGCTTGTGTTCCCTCTCTCGCTGGCTGTCTCTATCTCTGTCAAATAAATAAATAAAATCTTTAAAAAAAAAAAAAAAAAAGGAGTTAGGGGAAAGTGTTAGAAATGAGGTCAGAGAAGAAAGAAGGATCTATATTAGAGACACAACAGTTAAAACGTTAGGAATAATTGGTTAGGGGGCTGGGAGGCTGATGGCTGGGACTACATTTGGCAATTCCAAAGGGGGCAATAATGTACTAATTATAGTAACAATAGCTCCCATTTTCTGATTGCTTAGTATAAACCAGGCACTAATCTTATGTCACCCTCAAATCTATGTGAGATAAATATGCCTTTCACAGATAAGGAAACTGAAACTCATGACAGAAGAGATGAGATATACATTTCACTTGATTTAAAAATTCAAAGTAGTCATTTCTGGAGAAACTGGCTGAGATGCTTATAAAAGGTGATAGAGGGTTTAGCATTAATTCTCCTTCACTTCTCTATTAGCCCTCAGTTGAAGTCCCTACTCTGAGAGCCAAAAAAGAACTGTCTGCATTTCCTTTTTCCAAAGATAGGGCTACAACCTTAAAAACGTTCACACCTTGCAGTTTCTATCTTACAGGGCATCACAATCCAGTGATTATGACTATGGAGAAGTAATATGGCACTAATAAGCAATGTTCCTCAACTCTAGGAGCACTGCATTATTCCAGATACCACCCTGGACATACTGAATAAGGAGGTGGTACCTATGGATTGATATATATATATTTTTTATTTATTTTTCTTTTTTTTAAGAGAGAGACAGCCAACGAGAGAGGGAACACAAGCAGGGGGGGTGGGAGAGGAAGAAGCAGGTTCCGAGCGGAGGAGCCTGATGTGGGGCTCGATCCCAGATCGCCGGGATCACACCCTGAGCCAAAGGCAGGTGCTTAATGACTGCACCACACAGGCACACCCTAGAGATCTATATTTATTAAAAGCTCCAAGTGGTTCTGCTGCATAGCCAAAAGAATAAAAAACAGAATAAAAAACATGAGCTTCTGGAGTCAGGCAGACCAGGACTTACATCATGACTCTGTAACTTAATAACTGTATCATTTTGGGTTAGTGACTAATTTCTCAAAGCTCTAGTCTTCATCTGAAAAACAGACATAATGCCATTTACCCTGCATGATCGATTTGGAGGCTAGTGAGAATATTAGCAAAATGAATTATGATAAAAGCCTAGAAAATAGTAGGTGTTCAATATATACTTAAGTTGTCAAAGTTAAGTATTAATCCTTAGAATGAAAAAATAATCCAAAATTCATGTTGAAAAAACAAAAACATTTAAATGTAAAACTACTGGCTCTAACCAATGTATTGAGCTTCCTGATTACCTAGTTTGCTCACACTCAAGAGGAGTCCTGATGAATGCTGACTTATAGTAATGTTTCGGGAAGTTATGAAACTCTAATTGGTAAGTGCCCATAAAAATATTAATCATCCTGAAGCATGACCATTACATACAAAACAACGATGTAACATTTTTATGTCACTTTGTTCTGCATATATGAACAAATATAACATGCTTGTAAATTGCTCAAATATGAGCTAGTGGAACCATCTCTGCCCTCTAACCAATACAGGTACATGCCTAAAGAGACTATTAAAATGATGTTCTCATATGGCTTCTAAGACCTGGCCTGTGAACTTCAGCTCCTTCATATTTGGAGATCCATTTATATAATTTTAAAAGAACAACACAAATTTCCACTGCTAGCCATGACATAGAAACCAGGATTGGACTTACCCTCTCACACAACAAACTTCTTTTAATATAGACAAAACTATATAAGACAACAGTTTTCAGGCACTGGACAACCAGCAGCACGAGACTAACTCTTGAAAGAAGGGGTATACATGAGATGGGCAATCTCAGTGAGCAGAGGAGGTAGAGATCATCAGAGTTTGCGCTGCTCAGGTGGTTGGAATTTGTAAGACAGAATACTACAGAGAAAGAAGCTGTGTGGGGTGAAATGGAGGAGAGAGATTGGCATGGATATTCCTCTTGGGTCTCTGGATGAGGCCTTAGCTATATATCCACAGGGTAAGACTCTAGGGGGGCTAACTGAAAGCACTTGCTCTTGCAGGGCTGAGAGCTGAACAAAAACAGGTCATATAGCACATGAAAACAATGCACCTTTGGCCCAGCCACAATAAAGAATCGTCACTGAGCATCCTGGGCATTCAGATGACATGCTACAAGTCCTACTTTAAAAGTAGGGATCACACCCTACAGTTAAGGATCATGTCTTCAGACGAAGAACAAAATCAAAACTGAGCTGTCCTGACAAAGCATAACATAAAGTCTGACAGAACCAGGAGCATTCACCAATAATTTAACTGTCTGCCAGAATAAAATTCAGCAGCCTTTAAAAAACCACAAAACCCATACTTCTATTCTATAGCATTCATACAGCACACAGTAAAATTACTAGACATAAAAAGAAGCAGGAAATATGACCCATAATCAAGGAAAAAAGCAATCAACAGAAACAGACTCAAAGGTGACTCACTTGCTGAAACTACAGACAAGGACCTGTAAAAACAATTGTTTTACACACACACACACACACACACACACACACAGATTTAAAGGAAAAGATGGAGACATCAAGTAGAGAAATGGAAACTAAAAAAAGAACCAAACAGAAACTCTAGAACTCAAAACACATCTGAAATGAAAAATAACACTGGATGGGCTTTGAACAGCAGACTAAACACCATAGAAAAAGGGGTCAATGAACTTGAAGACAGATCAAAGACATTAAACAAATTGACAGAGAAAAAATATTGCAAAAAAACTGAATAGAACTTCAGTGACCTCTGCGATAATACAAAGCAGTCTGAAATGCATGTATCTTGAGTTCCAGAAAGAGAAAAAAGAGAATAGAGAAGAAAAAATATTTTGAATATCTGAATTTGAATGAAGGCTGAAAGTTCCCCAAATTTGGTGAAGAACATCAACGCACATATTGAAGGACCTCAGGGAATCTCAAGCATGACAAATACAAAGAAAACCAGGAGACCATTTCAAGGTATATCTTAGTAAAACTCATGAAAATCAAAGCTATGGAGAAAATCTTAAAAGCAGNAGTTAAAAAAAAAAAAAAAAAAAAAAACACTACCAGTACCTGGCTGGCTCATTGATGAGACCACACAATGCTTGATCTCAGGGTGTGAGTTCAAGCTCCACATTGGGCATAGAGCTTAATTAAAAAAAAAAAAAAACACACTAATACAAGGGCACAACAAAAAGAATGATGGCTAGCTTAGAATCAATGGAGTCTATAAGACAGTGGAATTGCATTTTAAAGGGATAAAAGAAAAAAAATCAATCTGAATTTCTTTTTTTTAAAGATTTATTTATTTGTCAGAGAGAGAGAGAGAAGCAAGGGGAGGTGCAGGCAAAAGGAGAAGCAGGCTCCCTGCTGAGATGTGGGACTTGATCCCAGGACTCTGGGATTGTGACCTGAGCCATTAACTAAATGAGCCACCCAGGTGTCCCTTGAATTTCTATAGTCGGTAAAAATATACCTCAAAAATGAATATGAAATAAAAATGTTTTCAGATAAACAAAAGTTGAAAAAAATGTGTTGTTAGAAGAACTGCATTTCAAGAAATATTAAAGGAAGTTCTCCTGGCTGAAGGGAAAATAATAATCAACATAGAATCAGAGTCCAGGGGTGCCTGACTCTTGGTTTTGGCTCAGGTTATGATCTCAGGGCTGTGAGATCAAGCCATGAGTGGGGCTCCATGCTCAGCAGGGAGTCTGCTTGAGATTCTTTCCCTCTCCTTCTACCCCTCCCCCTGTTCTTTCTCTCTCTCTCTAAAATAAATAAATAAATCTTCAAAAAAAGATTCTCTCTCTCCCTTTCCCTCTGCCCCCCCAACTAACACCCATTCTCTCTCTAAAAAAAAAAAAAAAAGAAGAAGGAGGAGGAGGAGGAGGAGAGGAGGAGAAACTAGAATCTGCAGGAAGGAATGAAGAGAATTGGAAAAGGTAAATATATGGTAAATGCAAGAGACCATAATATTTTTTTCTCTTATTTTCTTAAAAGGATTTTAAAAGTAAAATAATACTAAAAATATTAGGACTTATACAGAAGTAACATACACAATAAAGGATGAGGCAAGGCTAATAGCATCACATCTTTGTAAAGTTCTACATTTCACATGAAGGACTACGATATTATTTCTAAGTAGACCATGATACAGAAAGGATGCATATAGTAATCCCTGGAACAACCACTAAAACACAGTACTTTAGAAGTATAGTTTTTAAAAAGTGAGAGAAATAGGCACCAATTAAACCCTCAAACCCACTGAGTGCTAACTATCCTATTCTCCCTAGGTATTTTCTAATTCAAGACCCTATTTTGATTCTTTTTTTCTCAACTGCGGCAAGTATAAATTGTGGCCCCATAAATTATGACAATGAAAGAAATTATAAACCAATGTACCATTAGAAGCTTATGTATCTTTAGTAGCAATTTCCAGTAATACAATTTGATATTATGTTAATTTAAGTATTTTTTCCTACCCTCAAAAACCATGCCCAATTTTACATAATTTGTTTCTTTGAAAACTTTTTCTAGGGGCGCCTGGGTGGCACAGCGGTTAAGCATCTGCCTTCGGCTCAGGGCGTGATCCCGGTGTTATGGGATCGAGCCCCACATCAGGCTCCTCCGCTAGGAGCCTGCTTCTTCCTCTCCCACTCCCCCTGCTTGTGTTCCCTCTCTCACTGGCTGTCTCTATCTCTGTCAAATAAATAAATAAAATCTTTAAAAAAAAAAAAAAAACTTTTTCTAAAAGGGTCAGTTAGTGAATATTTTAGGCTTGGAGGCTGTGCTCAACTCTGCTGTTCTGGCACAAAAGCAGCCACAGACAAAACATAAATAAATGAGCAAGTTAAGGTTTCAATAAACTGGTTATTAAAACAGGCAACAAAGCTATAGCTTCCAATTATTGTCTTACAGGATGCCTAAGAGAAAAATTTATTTAAGTACATCTACGCTGATTTAATTTGATAAAAACTTTTAATGTATTTTTATAAATTTGGCTATTTCCTCTAAAAGCTCTAATCATTAGAGAATCTTAACCAAAATAATAATAACTACATTGCTTCTTTATTTCTTTATTTTTATTTACTTATTTATTTTTAGAGAGGGAAGGGGGGAGGGGCAGAGGGAGAGAGAATCTCAAGCAGGCTCCATGCTCAGTGCAGAGCCTGATGTGGGACTGGATCTCGAGATCCTGAGATCATGACCTGAGCCAAAATCAAGAGTTGGACACCTAACCAACTGAGTCACCCAGGCTCTCCTATGTTGCTTCTTTAAACATTATCTTTTCTTGGGCACCTGGGTGGCTCAGTCAGTTGGGCATCTATCTTCAGCTCAGGTCATGGTCCCAGGGTCCTGGGATTGAGCTCCACTCAGGCTCTCCACTTGGCAGGGAGCCTGCTTCTCCCTCTCCTTCTGCCTGCCACTCCCTCTGCTTGTGCTCTCTCCCTGTGTTAAATGAAAAAATTAAATCTTTAAAAAATAAAATCACCTTTTCTTTTTTTTCTACTCTCAAACATCACTATAATTACCTCTCTTTAATTTTAAAAAAAAACTATTTATTTTTAATAAGTCATTTATGAAATTACCCTATGAAATTTTGAAACCAAAATCCAAAAAGTTCAAAAGACTGTATGATGAAAATAAGTCACCTTATCTCTGTCCTCAGTCTTCTTTCCCAAGGGTAATCACTATTACCATCTAGAGCAGCACTGTTCAACAGAATTTTCTGCAACGATGAAAATGTTCTATACTTGCGCTGTCCAGTGTAGTAGCCACTAGCCACAGACCATTAAGCACTTGAAGTGTCTCCAGTTTGACTAAGGAACTGATTTTTTGTTCTATTTAAGTTTAATGAAATTAAATAAATACATGTGACCAGTGGCTACTGTATTAGATAGCGTAGATCTAGAAAATTCCTCCAAGAGAAGTGGTTTTCAACCTTAGTTACATAATACAACCACTTAAGGAACACTTATACATTCAGTGTACAAGCTGCATCTCAGACCAAACATATCAAAATCTCTGAAGTGGGACCCAGGCATAATTTTAACTCCCCAGTGGTTCCAATATACAGCCAAGGTCAAAAGCCTCTATTCCAGGAAATTAATTATCTTATAAATAGAGTAGCTCTATCTAATACGCATTTATAAACCAAAAGAAGTAACTTTTTCTTTCTAAGTTATTAATTACAAAAGAACTTCCAATTGTTCAGGTACATAAAAATCTTTGTATCAGGATTTCCCCCAAAGTAAATCATTAAGAGGCAATTTTTACTATGAGATTAACTGGATCTTAAAACTAGAAAAAAGTTTCCAAGTGAGAAATAAGATTTTTCTCTCTGTTGGGGCGCCTGGGTGGCACAGCGGTTAAGCGTCTGCCTTCGGCTCAGGGCGTGATCCTGGCGTTGTGGGATCGAGCCCCACATCAGGCTCTTCTGCTATGAGCCTGCTTCTTCCTCCCCCACTCCCCCTGCTTGTGTTCCCTCTCTCGCTGGCTGTCTCTATCTCTGTCAAATAAATAAATAAAATCTTTAAAAAAAAAAAAAAAAAAAGATTTTTCTCTCTGTTGATACGCATGACATGGAGAAGATATTTGTTTTACATACTCCTAAAGAACTCTTAAAGATCAATAAGGAAAATACCAACAATAGAAAATTGGGCAAAAATGATTACCAAAAAAAAAAAAAAAATTCATAGAAGGCGGCAACCAAAATGGCTAATATACGAAGGGATGCATAATACCCCTAGTACCATAGCACATTTAAGTTGAAATAAGATAGCATTTCCTAACTGTCAAATTGGCAAAAAATTAAAGTACAGCAAACTCAAATGTTAGTGAAGCTGTGGATAAACAGAAATTATCATATATTACCAGCAGGAATGTAAATTGATATTACTGAAGTTGAAGACATTCTGTGATGCAGGAATTCTACTTTTAAGTTTATACCCTCGTGCACAGTTTTGCAACCACTTTGCTGAGAATTGTTTATGGGTTACCAATGTGCTGAGCTCTTGATCCCCTCAACTCTTAGTGACTGAGGAGGGCCTGGGACAGGTAGATCCCTAGTTTTCTAGGCAGTAGCCGGCTCACCTTTGTAACTCAATGTACTACTCAAAAATTAATATCTAGAGACTCTCATGTGCATAAGAAGACATAAACAAGAACATCCACTGTGGTATTGTTTGAAATAACAAAAAACTAAAAGCAGTCTTGATGTTTATTATATGTGAATAATAAATCATGGTATATTTATACAATTATATAATTATAACTGTTAAAAAGCCACAGGTATGACATGGGTAAGTTGCAAAAGCATAAAACTGAGGGGGGAAAAACAAGTGATAGAATAATATACACAATAAGACACCATTTATTTAAAGTTTAAGGCAGCAAACAAAACAATAGTTTTATAGATGCTTACAAATGCAGTAAAAGTCTAAAAACATGTATGGAAACTGATACACACCAATCTCAGCATAGTAGTTACCTCTGGGGAAGAAGAGACAGGAATAGGATCTGGAGGGTACACAAGGAGGCTTCAACTTATCAGTAATGTTTTATTTCTTTAATAATAACATCAATAACAGAAATATCTGAAACAAATGTGGCAAAATGTTATGTTACTTTTGTGGTTTTCTTTTGGAGGGATGTAGGTACTTGGCTATTCGTTATATTATTCTCTGTTTTTCTTTTATGTTTGGAGTGTTTTTTTAATCTAAAAAATGTTTAAAAACTAGTGATATAAATATGTAACTGTCTAACATAACAGGTGCCTAAAACAGCACAAAGGTAAATATTCAGGTAAGGGTTTGGTAATGGGTTAAACTATAAGACCCCTATAAAATCTTGGTGAGTAACTCAAATCAACATTAGAAACAAACAAAACCCACTGAGGTTTATTAGCTCTAAGGTTTGGGGAGCTCAGAAGCTGAAACATCATGTTAATCATAGGCACATGCTATGTACCCCTTGACTGTTTCAGAGCTAGATTTTAAGACAGTTCAGCCCTGCTCTGTTATAGCTTCTAGTATAGCCTTGGCTATCATAAATATAAAGTCATTAACACATAAAAATCTATTTTAAAATGACAAGGATGTGTTCTTTTCTCTACTTCTTCTGTGGGGTTACTACCCCTACAGCCATCAGGGACTCCACATATACACCAGAACTTGCACAGGCATTAAGAATTTTGGCATAGACTACTTCAGAGAGAAAAAGACAACACTCAGTAAAAGGAATGACAAGAAGATAACAAATATCTTTCTAATGATATGCAATAATCATAATAATAACAATAGTAACTAAGATTTATATAGCAGTAGCTATGAGCCAGGCCTTGTCCTATGTGCTTTACGTTCAAATCTCACATTCATGCTATGAGGTTGGAATGGTTGTTATCCTTTTTCATAGATAAGGATAAGAGCAAATGAATGGTCATCACACACCTATTAAGAGATAGGAGCCAAGGGTTTGAACCCTGGCACTTCGGTTCCAGATATCATTGCCCCACCACTAAGGATATTCTGGTAATTCAGGCATACACATTTAGTGGGACCCTGTGATGTGTAAGGCATCATGCTAGGAGCTCAAAGTACAGAAATATGACATGGCTTTCCTTTCTGTTTGCATCTGACTGACTACACAGCTCAAAGTTTCTTTTCATCAGTTACTATATCAAATAACCTTTATACTCAAGATACACATCTAAATAATTAAGGGTAACTGTTATGAACAATGATTTCCAAAGCAAAGCACCAACAGTTTAATGAGGCTCAAAAATTAATCCAGAGGACTTCTGGTTTCTGGTTCCACATGTAAAGTGCTTAGGAATTGCCACACTATCCTAACAAGTAAAAAGCTAAACAGGCTGAAAAATCAACAACTCTTCTTAGATAATAGAGAAGAGAACAATGGGCAGACCACTGTTCCTAAGAATGGAGAGACAGAAAGGTGAATACAGGAAGTCACAGCTTACAAAACAGACTCACGAGCAGAAATTGCCACAGGGACCAGTGCCAGGGTAGGAAAACCTGAACTGTAATTGATGTTCAGTGTGGACAACTCACTGGGGACTCAGTGTGGATAACTCAGAGAGTTAAAAATTCCAGGGGGACCCAGTCATAGGGAGACTCCCCACAATATTGTGAGATTTACCTCCAGGAGCTCAACTACATTCCCATAGTAAAGAGTGGGGAAAAAAATCCCCTCAGGCAGGAGGAAGGGAAAAGGATCCATTTTGAAATACACCAAAGCACTTTGTTCTTCTTAACAAGGCCTGCCCCAGGAGAAACTAGGTAAACAGAGCCTAATTTGCTAGGGTATTATCAGAGCTTAAGTGACCTGAATTAGAAAAACACCCAACTTCAGCCCACTCTAGCCATCCTGTCCCACCTAAGGGGAAGGAAAAAAACTGAGAAAAACTTGTGAAGCTCACAGAGCAGAAGCACAGACTCGCTCTAAAAGAACAGAAATCACAGCACTAAAGAACACTTCACACTCTTCACTACCTCACACCTCACTACCATGTTACTAAAGGCCTACTTACAGCAGTAACTATTACCTCATACATCATGTCTTACTATCAAGAAAAAATTACAAGTCATATCAAAAGGCAAAAAAGCACAATTTGAAGAGACAGAGCTAGCATCAGAGAAGGAATTACATGAGACCAGGAAATTAAAACAACTATGATTAATGTGCTAAAGACTCTAATGGATAAAATACACAGCATGCAAGAACAAATAGGCAATGTAAGCAGAGAGATGGAAATCCTAGAAAGAACCAAAAAGAAATGCTAGAGGTAAGAAAACACTGTAACAGCAAGGAAGAGTGCCTTTCATGGGCTCATTAGTAGACTGGACACAGCTGAGGAAAGAAGCTCTGAGCTAAACGATCAACAGAATCCTCAAAAACTGAAAAGCATGGAGAATAATGGGAAAAAAATAACAATACCTAAGACAACTACAAAAAGTATAACATATGCATAACGGGAATACTAGGAGAACTGAGAAAGAACAGAAGAGAAATACTTGAAACAATAATGACGGAGAATTTCCCCAAATTAATGTCAGACACTAAACTGCAGGTCCAGGAAGCTCAGAGAACACCAAGCACAGTAAGTGCCCCCAAAAACAACATCAGAGCATATCATTTTCAAATTACAGAAAATCAAATATAAAGAAAAATGAATCCAAAAGAAGGCCTCTAATAGGCCACAACAGTGTAGACAGTGTCTACATATACAGATATTTTTGGCATTAATGCTAAATTTACACAAAACGTATACATTTTTTTGTGTTCTTCTCAGTTCTAAGCTATAGTGCTGCAACCATTATATGAACCAATATGGCAAATTCATACTGTAAAAATCAGACATGAATTTGTTGACATCTCATCAAAAGGATCATTATTCATCCCTATTCATTCCAATGAAATGGTTGTGTGCTTTTTTTAATCAAGCAGAAGCAGCAAGATAGGATTTTTGCCCTACTAAAGTGGTTCATGTATGAAAGACATCTGAAAACCACTGTCTGATAAGCACAATACACCTAAAAATGGTCAAGATAAGATCTTTAAGATCTTTTGCATTTCCATTTCATTTAACTCTAACTCTGGAATTCCTTGGTAGCCAGGTAATAAATTATGATAGTGGACGAATGAGAAAATAAATTGAGACACTATGGATTTAGAGTAGCAATGATAAAATTTTAACTTGAAAACTATGCCTGAAAGAGGTTAAAAATTATGAATTTCAATGCAAATATATTTTTGTATATATATGACATCAAAAATAAATGCATGCAAGCATGTAAACAACCCTTATTCATATATCTGAATAGGGTGCTTCTAAATACTAAAAACCTGCAGTTTATCCTTGGCAAAACTTTAGGTGAAACTTAAAAAACAAACAAGGGCAATGTAAAAGAGATTAATCAAGGTAAAGCTTAGTAAGTATACGACTGGAGTAAGTGCTGCAAAATTCAGAATAACACATGGTCCTTGCTCTCAACATTAAATTAAAGTTGAGTTAGTGATTCTAAGACTTTAGCATAGATCAGATTCACCTCAAAAGCTTATTAAAACACAGATTACTGGGCTCCATCCCATGAACTTCTCACTTAGTAACTCTGAAATGGAACCTAAGAATTTGCATTTCTAACAAGTTCCTAGGTTATGCTGATACTGTTGGTCCAAGGACCACACTTTAAGAATCACTGGATAACTTCCCCGCTTCACAAACAAATCATACTCATTCTAACTCTGTATTTTTAAATTCCTATTATTGCTCTTGTCCTTACCTTTATTTTAGGGGCATATACTGTGAATTGGAAATCCAAAAGAATAGACACAAAACAATCTGAGAAGATAACAAAACTATACAAATGAAAGCACTAACATTCATTCATTTGGACCTCAGACACTCAGCAATTTCAGCCCATTCAATGAGTTATAACCACAGAAGTGATCCCTAAGATTGAAAAGGAATAAAAATAGCCAAGAAGAATCAAAGACATGCTGTTACTTCCATTTTTTCACCACAATAAATTGGGAGTCAGCAGGGAGGGGTACTTAAGACAACCAAAAAACACAGAAAGGGCAAGAAAAACAAAGAGACATGGAGGGGAAAAAAAAAAAAACACCACTGAACAGGACTAGAATGCCAGCAGTGACTTCAAGTGGAAATGGTAAGAAGCAGACACATTAGTGAAGAAAGAAACAGACGCTGAAGAGCAATGGACATTCAAGAAGAAAAAGAAAAATAGGGAATAAACTATTTAAAGTGTGGGGTAATTAACTGAAAGGACAAGCCAAGTCTTAAAAACCTATACAAGGGTATTACCATGCCATATTAAAGCACACCAACAACACAGCAATCTGGGAACATTTCGTCTCAAAGATATGAGCCATATATACTTTAAGTAAACACAAATGACTCTAACATAGTGTAACTGTCATGAGCAGTAACTCTGAGTCAAGAAAATGTTCAAATATAGTTGACTCTTACCAACACAGAAACAAGTACTTTAGCAAAATTTTAGCAAATTTTTTCAAAACAACTGTATCCTAAACAAGTCCTGGCAATTAATGGGTAGTTAATAAACAGAAAATATAAATCTTCCAGAGATCTATGACTTTTCTCAAGTGACTATGACTTTTACTCAAAAAGAGTGTAGGGTAAATACTCTGATAATTTTTACTTACCAGTAGGAAGATCTTCAACTTTTGCAAGGTCATTCTCTTCTATTCCAGGCATTCCTGCATCACCACCTCGTTTGATTTGTTCTGCCCAAGTAACAAATGATATAATTCTTTTTTTTAAAAAGATTTACTTATTTTAGAGAGACAGAGAGAGAGAGAAGCCAGGAGAAGGGGCAGAGGAAGACGGAGAGAATCTCAAGCAGACTCCATGCTGAGGGCAGAGCTCAAAAGGGGGCTTTGATCCCATGACCTTAAGGTTATGACCTGAGCCAAAAACCAGAGTTGGCTGCTTAATCAACTGAGCCACTGAGGCACCCCAATAATTCTTTTTTTTCCCGTACATAAATTGAAAGTGTTTTGAAGGAATGTAAGAATCAGCTACTAAAGCAATAGGCTACATTGCCTACATATCTTTATATCTTGCTTTGGACATAGTTGTAACTCTAAAACAATTTACTCTTTTTTCTTCTCTATCAAAAGATCCAGATTTGAAACAACACTGCCACCTAACTGAACTAAAACCAAGCAATATTCTTTATGACTGAAAATGTTCACTTCAAAGTGAGTAGAGAAAGTCAATATCCTATTAACACAAAACAAAATAGCAATACCTTTCCCATGTGGAATATGATTGCTTGAGGGTTCTTCGTTCTTATCTGCAGCATTCTCAGCTACTTTGGGAATGTTTTTAGGTACTGCACGATCGTTTATACCCAATTCATTTTCATCTTTTGATTCAAACTTGCGTGACTCTTGCTGTTAAATAAAGATTTGGTAATAGTAAATATTTTTCAGTTCAAAAGATTAAACAAATGACACAACTACCAACTAAATGTTCTGAAACAGTTCACTTTTTAAAACATATATTATGGGTGCAAATTCCAAACTCTTGGAGATGTGGGATATAATACTATTCTCTGTTCAGTTTTTAATATCTAATACGAAATAAAAGAATAACACTTTTTAAAGTCTCTAATTATAGTAAATGGTCTACAATGTTAGGCAGAGGTGATTCTCTTTCGCTATGCTAAGGGAGTGATGCTGCAAGAAGATAGTCTTGCTGAGCACCAAAGGTTGCTATGGAGGCCTACAGTTGGGCATTGTCCTAGGTGCTACGGGCAGGGTGGGTTCTCTATAGGCCAATGTAATCGAGCAGGATGGTGGACTACAGGAGCCTGGTACATGGGTGCCCCCTCAAGTGTAATAGATGGCTAGTGACATTGCCAGGCTTTTCCAGAAACACCAAGGGTGGAAAACAGGCAAACTTCTTCCTAGGTGCATTGGCCAACCAAGCATAGGAAGTAATGGCAGAACAATACCCAGGTCGGTATTCCTTCCAACATGCTTCTAATCCAATCATCTCCTTGGAAACTTATCTTCACATACCTTGTTAGGCCTGACTCAATTCTATCGATGGGCCAGTTTTATCTTTTATATTGGTTGAGTGGCTTCAGTGGAAAATTGAGAGAGGTAAGGAGTTAAATACACATACTTGTGTTGCTACATAGGTCCTTCTACTTAATATTTAATGCATATATAAAAGCTTTCTCAACTCTAAAGCACTATGCAGTGTAATCATTAGTAATGTTATACAAAACAATAGTACTAAAAATCTAAAGGAAATCTAGAAAAACGAGGCAAATTGTAGGAATTTGTCACAAAAAGAAGAAAAGGTGTCTTGACAATCAGGTAGAGTATTCCAGTGTGCCTGGCAGATAAAATTAACAATAAAAACATTTGCACTGTCCTTCATAGTTTACAAACTGCTTTCAAATCTATCCTCCAAGAGAATGAACAGTTTTGGGAATAATGAAGTCAAACTGAGGCTTAAAGAAGTTTAGTAGCTTATCCAAGATATCCAAGATACCTCTACCAAGATAGAGAATTGTGGAGGAAGGATTCAAACCACATTCACCTTCACTCCCACATTTCCTGGGAGCCAATTCTGAGCTTAAAATTTGATAAGTGAAATGATAACACTGAAATTTTTGAACATGTCAATAGGAAGGCCAAAGGTAAGAAAATCCATGAGGTACCACCTGAACAGCCAGCCTGCATCTCTGTGCATTTCACTATAATGCTTTATCATAAGGCTATTTCTATAGTACTCTTTGTAGATGTGGATAAAACAAACAATATTAAACAAAACTTTAAGTCAACAAATTACTGTTCAAAACCACTTTTCCATTTAAAATAGTTAACAAAGATGTTGTCTCTTTGAGATGCATTATTACAGACCGTACCTTTATGTGAATGGACAATAGCAAATATTCTTAATAAAATTAGATCACTTTCTAAATGCAATGCTGGTGATTTGGTAAGGGGGCCACCTAAATGTTTTTTATTATTTTTTTTATTTTTTTAGTTTTTATTTATTTGACAGAGATAGAGACATCCAGCAAGAGAGGGAACACAAGCAGGGGGAGTGGGAGAGGAAGAAGCAGGCTTCCAGCAGAGGAGCCTGATGTGGATCCCAGAACGCTGGGATGATGCCCCGAGTTGAACGCTTAACGACTGAGCCACCCAGGCGCCCCTAAATGTTTTTTAAATAAAACTTTTTATTCTGAAATAATTTTAGACTTAAAGAAAAGTCATTACCCCTCACCCAATTTCCCTTAATGTTAACATCTCACATTAGCATGGTCCCTTTGCAAACTATGAAACCAGCATTAGTACATTATTAACTGAACTCCAGACTCTATTCAGATTTTACTACTTTTTCCATTATGCCTTTTTCTGTTTCAGGATCCAATCCAGGATCCTATATTTCATTTAAGCTCTCAGGTCTCCCTAGTCTTCTCTGGTCTACAACAATTTCTCCTCCTTTGTAGCATGACAGCAGTAAACAAATCAGTATGGCTGTGTTCCAATAAAATGGTATTTACAGAAACTAAAATATGAATTTCTTATAATTTTCCAATGTCATAAAATATTCTGTTTTTTCAACCATTTTTAAATGTAATAACCATATTTTGCTTATGGGTAGTATGGAAACAGGCAGCAGGTTGGATTTAGTTTGCTGAACCCTTCATCAGAGTAATTTCTAAGATAGGCACATGCTTGGTTAAAAAAAAAAAATCCCTGAATACAACTTATGCTTGTTTCATATAGCTTCCATTAGATTTGTTCCAATGAAAAAAACAACTCAAATTTCACAGAATCAACTTATCAAGGTAGTAGAATAGGGAATAGGATTAGGCAGCTGGCCTGAAGGGTAAGGGCTGGTGCGCTACCCTAGAAAGAAGTTCTCTAAGCCTCTCCTCTTCATTCCTCCCCACTTCATTCCATTTAGGGGAAAGTAAGGGTAAAGATGAACTGGAGAGGTCATTAGTTAATTAATTAATATAAAAATAGCCTAGTACAGGGGCGCCTGGGTGGCACAGCAGTTAAGCGTCTGCCTTCGGCTCAGGCTGTGATCCCTGCATTGTGGGATGGAGCCCCACATCAGGTTCCTCTGCTATGAGGAACTCCCACTCCCCCTGCTTGTGTTCCCTCTCTCGCTGGCTGTCTCTGTTTCTGTCAAATAAATAAATAAAATCTTTAAAAAAAAAAAAAAAAGCCTAGTACACACTTGTTTGGAAAAAAGGAAAAGCTCTCATCTGTGCTTCTTGGGAGAACAGAAGAGAGTAAATTTACCCCCTTTTTTATATATTGGGCTTGTAATAATGCAATTACAACAACAAACCTCTCTCTCTTCCTTTTGTGTTCTACTATGCTCTAGCCACCTGGTGTCTCAATAATACCTCTGGCTGCCTTCAATGCCTCTATGCTACGATGGTAGTTCACTCAGGCCTGTCATCTTCCAGCAGCCTACGCTCACATCTCTTCAAGGTAGACTGCAGATGGGCAGCAGCTATTCCACTTTGTAGATTCAAAAAACCAAACAGAGAAAGAACAATGCCCTTGGTATCATGCTATAAAATAGTGAGTTAGCTAAGAACAAAAATCTGGTTTCCTTAACTTCTAATCCTATAGGTAAGATGTTACCACTTTTCACCATTCCATCTCTTTTAAATCACAAGACTTTTTACAAATTGTGGTTAGATAAGATTACAAGGTGCAAAAAAATGAATGTCCTAATGACTAGTACTTTTCAAATTCCCTCCATTTCTGGCAGGGCCTTCATAACATATATCAAATGAAAATGGATAAATTAGTAAAATAATTTGCCACCACCAAAAATATGAATCAAAATAATGGCTAGTGTCTCATTTCTGTGTTTTTTTTTTTTAAGATTTTTATTTTTATTATTCGACAGAGATAGAGACAGCCAGCGAGAGAGGGAACACAAGCAGGGGGAGTGGGAGAGGAAGAAGCAGGCTCATACCAGAGGAGCCTGACGTGGGGCTCGATCCCACAACACCGGGATCACGCCCTGAGCCGAAGGCAGACGCTTAACCGCTGTGCCACCCAGGCGCCCCTCATTTCTGTGTTTTAAGAAAGGAATTCAGAGTAACAGAGACTGATACTTAAGGAAAATGATGTGTCTCAAGTTTTTTTCTTCTCAAATGCATAAAATAAGAAGTAACTGATTTGTCAGTAAGGTTATATCCACTTTACAATCTGAGAAATCTAATAATAGTAAAAATTATTTTAAAAATTCAGATAAAAAATATTTAACTCGAAATTAGTTTTAAGAGTTGAGGTTATATTTTTGCAAATGTTTAACTTACTCAAATAAAACCACTCAAGTCATTTTTAGAAACTGGCAAGCTAGAATACTTAAAAATATACAATGTTTTATGACAATAGTACATATTTTAATTTCTAAATTACAAGATTTATAACAAGAACGTATTCGGACTTAAGTATTTTTTAAATTTACCTTTTGTTCTTGCAAAAACTGGTCAGCTAACTTTTTAATATTTTCTTCATGCTGCGCTCTTAACTCCTTGATCTGTTGTCCACACTGAAAACTAAATTACAAAGTCATTCTTTTAGGCTATATTGTCTTGGATTGACTTCTGAAAGTTCTCTAGAAGTTGAAAACATAGATTTATAAAGATAAAGCATTCAGTTAGCAAGAGAGTGGGCACAGAAGGACATAAAAATAGCTCAGTCAAAATTCTGAGAATATATGAATTATTAATAGAGGATAGAGAATACTGATAAAGCTAATTAAAATAACTGAAATAAGAAGGATGAAAATGATTTTTATAAATTGCATTTATAAAGAAACAATTATCACAGCCAACTTCAAACACAGAAGAGAAAAACATTATAGAAGAGAAAACCATGAGACCAATATATAGTAACAGATGAGAAAACCTAGAATTATGAGAGTTGATAAGGAGTGGCAGCAGATGATTCATCCAAAAGATAGCATTTGCAACACAACAGTAAGAGTCTAAACCATAAGAAGAACAAGAATGGAAGGAACCAATAAATAAGATAGAATGGAGCCATCAGGAAAAAGTGTGAAGGAACACAACAGATAAAGGTTGAGAATTTCCACTGGACAAGAGGTCACAGAACACAAATACATCACTCATGCAAAAAGAAACAAATAGTTATAAAATATACAGAAAAATGTTAACTTTCACCATAAAAATGCAATTAAACTTCCTGTATGTATATATGGTAGTACTCTATTCTTACACTAGCAAAATTAAGTCCAAATTATAAAAGCCAAGGTTGGTCGGGGTGTGGGAAAATATTTACATTATAAATTAGTACAACCATTTCAGAAAGCATTCTTTCATATATGTGATAAAAGCAACAAAACCAATTAAACATTGTCTCAGGAATACTACACTTGAGAATATACACCAGTGAAATAACATAAGAGGGAGAAATCCTTTCTGCATAAAGATTTTTATAGTTGGTATTCATAATAGTAAGATAAGGAAAACTGCAACAACAGTCCAGCAATTGGGATAGTTTAAACAAAGTTTGATACATTACCATGCTGGAATAGTATATGACCTTTGAATACACTAACTCTGTAATTCTATAGATATATTGAAAACTACTGAATACTATTAGGTTAAAAGACATATATGTTAGTAGATGCATATTGATAACCTACAAGAGTAAGAAGTCAGAAATGGATACACGATGCTTTAAAATATGGTTCATCTTTCTAATTTTTGGTATGCAGACCTAAAAAATACCTTTTATTATAAAACTGATTAAAGATATAACAAAGGTTTTTAAAGAATGATTGCTAGAAAGAGGTTCCCTGACCTCCTCACCAACTGAGTGTAGAGGTGTACACAAGAGGACTGAAATGCAGAGCAGAAGCAGCAGCTGGCACTCAGTCCCTCAGCTATTCTGGGGACACCTCCCAGTGTCGGCTTCGTCTTCTGGATGCCCCTCAAGGAGAACCACAGATTCTCCTGTCCGTCTTTGCACATCTAATGCAATGAGACTCAGGCCTTGCAAGATTTTTCTGGCTCACAATGAACTCTTCTATATGGGCAGACTAAGCATATCTTGCAAAGGATATTTTCAAGGTGTTTAACATATCAAAATAAAAGAGTGTGGATTTCAAAGAGGCATAGAAAGACAACAGAAAAGGAATTTAAAAGACCTAAGGAAATGAAAAAAGAAAAGAAAAATGGAAACCAGAAAGTAAGAAATAAATTGTCCAAAGTTGGACAAATATTCCAGATTCATAACTATTTGTTGGACATAGCATCTCACCTCTCATATTCTAACCTCTTCACAAGGTAAGTAGTGTTCTTCCTATAGTCCTGAAGCTGGTCTTCTTGTCGAAGAAACTCCTGACGAAGTTCAGCAAGTTGCTCTATCCACACAAGGTAAGAATCAAAGGAATAAAGTTTACTCACTCTAATGCTTCTTATTAAGAAGTTATAGGATTTTTAAAATTTATGTACACTTCTCATTTCTTTACTCAAACTCTCAGGCAGTTAAATTATGTAATTAGTACCACATTTAATTGCCTTTTATAACACAAGCACAGGCAATAAAAAACTTTTTTGAAGATTTATTTATTTATTTGAGGTAGGGGAGAGAGAGTGAGCAGGGGGAGGGGCAGAGGGAGAAGGAGAGAATCTCATGCAGACTCTGCACTAAGCAGGAGCCCAATGGGGGGGGGGGGCTCCGTCTCATGACCCTGATATCATGACCTGAGCCAAAACCAAGAGTTGGTTGCTTAACAGACTGAGCCACCCAGGCATCCCAGCAATAAAATTTATTTTAAAAACAAGATAGCTTGGGGCGCCTGAGTGACTCAGTTTTTTGGGCTTCCAACTCTTGGTTTCAGCTCAGATCATGACCTCATGGGTTGTGGGATCAAGCCCCACATTGGGTTCCGCATTCAGCGGGAGTCTGCTTGGGATTCTTTCTCTCCCTCTGCCCCTCCCCCAGCTTGCATGCGCATGTTTTCTCTCTCTCTCAAAAAAAAAAAAAAAAAGATAGCCTCAGTGGCTTTCACATCAACCAGAAATATTTAAAAAGTATACATTTTTTTATATTATATAGATATATACTAACTGTGGAAACAGTACCAAAAAGGGACATAAGACAAAAACCAAAAAACCCTAACTCTTTAAACCTATCTGCTTTATAAAAGGGGTGTGGGGAATCATATATTTTAGATGTATTGGCTATGGATACAGAATTCAAGGTTTCTTTTTCATTATGAATCACATTTGACTCCCAAGTTAAATGCCCATCACTTTGGATCTCATTTCTCGTTCTGCTACTAATGCTAGGTCCACATATACTGTAATTATATTTTCAAAGCTCATAATTTCTGGACAGGAGCTCAAAGTTTTAGTTGTAATGAATAACATGAAATTCCAAGCTGAAGAGTAGACTAAAAGTAGGGCCAGGGGCGGGGAAGGGCAGAGGGAAAGGGAAAGAGAATCTTAAGTAGGCTCCAGGCCCAATGCAAAGAAGGAGCCGGTGCCGGGCTTGATCTCAAGACGCTGAGATCGTGACCCAAGCCAAAATCAAGAGTCAGAAGCTTAACCGACTGAGCCACACAGGCGCCCCAGATGCTCTTTTGTTCACATTTAATCCATGATTACCCGCCCCACATTTTCTAGATTGCTTCCTCTTCACGTGACCCTACAAATAAAAGAAATTCAGCCAGAGAAGAGAAATGTCAGTTTCTTAGAGGATTAAAAAAATTAGCTAACAGCCTTAGCAGTAAGCAGAAGTAGTAGTTAAGAAAGTCTTAATTTTGGGGGCGCCTGGGTGGCACAGCGGTTGGGCGTCTGCCTTCGGCTCAGGGCGTGATCCCGGCGTTACGGGATCGGGCCCCACATCAGGCTCCTCCACTGGGAGCCTGCTTCTTCCTCTCCCACTCCCCCTGCTTGTGTTCCCTCTCTCGCTGGCTGTCTCTATCTCTGTCAAATAAATAAATAAAATCTTTAAAAAAAAAAAATAAAGTCTTAATTTTTATAAATGGCAACAGAAATCTTTTCTGTATAAGTAACATCTCTTAAGACTAAATATATCTAACCATAATGTACCAATATTATAACATCTACTTTTCATGGAAGGCTTCTAAAATTAGTCTTATTACTTTAAAGGCACTCCAAAAATGCTTGGGATATAAGTTTTCAAAAAGCAGAGATAAAATATATTTATAATGTAATTATATACATGTAAAGAACTGGACTAGAATAAAAATGTATCAAAGTGCCACCAGTGATTATGTTTAGCGGTGGGATTCTGAGCATATTTTTTTCTCTACTTTATAAATTTTATTGTGGAATCATAACTGTGACAATGACAACAAATAAAAACTTTAAAGTCAGATGAACATTTGCTGAAGTATATAAATAAAACATTTAACAATATGCATATTAATAGTTATTGTATAGTATAATAATCAGGTGTGAAAAGTTAATGAATCACATAAAATGTTTGTAGTTAATAATTATGTTTATATATTCAAGCCACATTTTTTTATTTAAAAAAATTTTTTGAGATAGAATATTGTATAAGTTTAAGATGTACAACATGTTGATTAAATTCACTTATGTACTGTGAATGATTACCACTGAAGCATCAGCTAACACCTCCATCATCTCACATAATCACCATTTCTTTTTGTGGTAAGAACATTTAAGATATACTCTCTTAGCAACTGTCAAGTACATAAAACAGTATTGCTAACTATAATCACCACGTTGTTTATTAGATCCCCAAAACTTATTCATCTTATAACTGAGAGATTGTACACTTTGACCAACATCTCCTCATTTTCCCCACTCCACCTCCAACCCCTGGCAACCACCATTCCATTCTGTTTCTGAAGTTTAGTCAAGCAACATTTAAAATTTTTTTACTCTATTAATTCTCTAATATGTAAACATGGTTGATCTCCATAGTTTTTCATCTATTACATCCAACTCAGATAAAAATAGCAAATCTGACACTAGGTATCCCTGAATAACACATTCTGCTTATTACTTGGATCCCTGGCCCCACCTCCTAAGATACAGAGGACTAGAGGTAGCAGAAACTCTGGCCTCAGCTATGGATGTTGATTCTACAGAGACAACGAGATCTCAGCAAGAGGCAGCGACAAAAAGCCTTGTAGCTTACAGAGTTAGCCAGTTCAGTGAGCCTGTATTCAGGCAGGAAAGGTTCTAGAACTGAAAGTCACCACAATTTAAAGAAATGAGCACCACCAAGCAGCTACTAGAGAATGTACCTCAACTGGTGGTCTTTAGGCTTCTTTGTCACGAACCACAGTAAAATAACTGAAGTAGCTAAGTTTATCTTCAGAATGAACCTGAGGCTTAGGATGATTTCAAGATTTGGGGTGGATTCTCCTCCTCCCCACAAAGTTTTTCACTAACAACATTTGAAATTCCTTTATCAGGAAGTAAAGTTTTATTTCTAAATGGAGATAAAAGGCTTAAAATCCAATTGACAAAGAAAAATAAAACATCAGTATGAGTGAGTTCCAGTCCTTGTAACATATCAGATTCTTTCCTGTTTGAATACCGGGAAAGGATTATAAAGCAGGGAGCTAACTGGTGCTTTGAGTGAGTCAACACAAAGACCTGAAAAGGGGAAAAGTAAACAGATCAGAGAGCAAAACTAAAGACAAAATTTTCCTATATCATAATTTTACCTTCAACTGATGGCCATGCCATTTTCTTTATTTCCATTTATTTTTTAAATGTCTTTATTCTACCTTCTTTCTTGCAGTATATTTTATTTTACTTTTTAAATAGGCTCCACACCCAACATGGGGCTCAAGCTCATGACCCCAAGATCGAGAGTTGTGTGCTCTACCCAACTGAGCCAGCCAGGCACCCCGTGTTTTCTTTATTTTAAACCCAAAGATACTCTGCGTCTGCTGTGGCTGCTCCAGGTCACCACAGCAGGGTTCTCAGAGTAACTTAACATGAGATCAGGTCCACGGCTGACTGTGCAGAAAGTTCTACCTCTGACAGTAACACCAGGGTATATTACAGAAAGGCATGGCCATGCTCCTTCAATTTAACTTCAAAAGCTTAGGAATGTAGTCAAGAAATGGGTTGCCTAGGAACAACACTTAAAGAAAAAAAAAATTTACTTCTAGAAAATTTTTATTTCAAATTTCTTTTCAGTAACTATAGGCATAAAAATAAGGTGAGCTATTCAAGATAAATTGGTGTAAACCACAATGTTACTTTGTTATCTCAGGGATTAAAAACCAACTCTCGTTCCTTTCATTTCCAAAAAAATGTTAACTACCGTAAGGCTTTTTAAAGAGTCTTAGTGTGTATTAATTCCATTATATCCAGTATTAATTTCAATGAAAACAGTCCAATTTGGATTTTATAGTTGATTTGAAGTTTGTTTCAGTAGAAATAGTTCCTAAAGCGAAAAGTCCATTTAAATGGATATTCAATCTTAAGAGTCCAAGCTTCAGTAACTGCACTAAAACCAAAATTTATACAGTTGTGAGTTCAAATCAAAGCCTTTTTTGCTGCTGAAGATTATCATAAAAAATTTCCAAACATCTCAAGATCTACTTCAATGCACACACTACAATAAAGATTTTTACTCAGTAACATAGGCTGTCATTTTCTTTGGCACAGACTAGCAAAAGCCACTGGATTTCTTATTCAACTATCTATGATTATTTAATAGAAGTATACTTTGATGACAAGCAGAATCATTTGTAAAAATAGCAAGCAGGAAACAGCACTGACAGAGTGGCATCTTCTATGTCATCCTAATGTACTCCTGTGAGTCAAAAAGAAAAAGCATCAAAAACAGATGTGGCCACTCAGGAAGTAAATTTCTAAGAGAAAGTCAAAGCTGTTCTAAATCAAAGATAGTAAAAAATTAATAATTTCTATTGTCAAATTACAACACACACACAAAAAATAATGGTTTTACTAGGTGAAGAGCAAAACTTCAATAAATTACAAAGCCAGCTCAGGCTGGTTTCGTCAAGAGGATAATAACAATGTATCATCTAATTCTACCTAAAGAAGGTTAAAATGGTTATGGGATAAAGATATATTTATGAAATTACAAAGCATTTATTACCCACATATAAAAACTTAGAGTCACTGTTGCAAAGTTTTAAAATAATACAGTGTTGTAACTAAAGGGTAGGAGGGAGAAGGGGGGTGGCTCTTCAGACCCCAAATTCCAAAGGCCAGTGATGGTGTGAAGTAATATAAGGAAAGTATAGAGTTTATTCTCCTTAACTATTATTATTTTCTATAAAAGCTTTAATCATCTATTACCTCACCTAAGGGGGGGATATATATCCAGGTTTCTTCCTGGCTTCTTTCCAAGTTTTCTTTCCGTTCTAGGTTTCTTTCTGTTTCCAGTGTATCTAAAACATTAAGCATGGAGGACCTGTCCAGAGTTTCCCTAGACCTGAATGGATTATTTTAGCAGTTGGACACAGTACAGAAGGATTATCCCTTACCTTTTCCCTAGAAATTTGATAGCTTCTGAAGCTACAGCTCAATTTTCTTTGATGCTTCTTTTAACAACATTTCATTGCATGAAATTAGTCTACCACACAAGATTTAAATGCAAATTTTAACTTGCATTTATTATATATAAAGCAACATTACAATTTTTTATTCTATCTTAAGACAAAAGGATAAATGTCTTGCCATGAGAGGAACTTTGTTCAAAAAATTTTATTTCATTTAGCTGTCTATTTAATTCTTGAGGATTTTAGACATTTAGTGACCTTTATTTATCTTAAATCTGTAATTAAGTTTCTTACCCTTTAAATGATGTATATCTGCCATCTGATATGATATGTTGCTCTGTAGTTTAACCTGAAAAAAAATTAAGTTTCATTTTACTACATATGCAGTTTTGCTCATATTTCCTCTTTTTTTTTTTGCTCTCATTCACTTTGAGCTTGATAATACATGCAAAGAAAAATCCTTAACTTATACAAACCTGCCCCTTTCCAAAAAGAATTAGAGATAAATTCTGATTTTGTAATACTCATTTTAAATTTGCAAAAGAATATTCATTTTACCTAATATATACTCTAATAACTTTCAAACATTTAAAAGTTTGAGTTGAATATTGCTTAATGAGATCTTTTTTCAAAATCTTACCAGAAGAGACCTCTTACTAAATATATCTACATTAAGAAAAGAATTAATTGTTTGAATCAGTTAATGGCAAACCAAAAGTAACTGATGCTTATTAAGCTCCCATAGGATGACAGATACTACAGAGGACCTGTTGTTGTGTTCACTGCCCTTCAAGAGCCAGTATACAAGAACAACAGGAACTTAAAAGTATACCAAAATTGACTCAAATTAAGGCTTAGCACTTAATTTAAACCTTTTTTTTTTAAAGTAATCTCTACACCTTTATGGGGCTCCAACTCACGATTGTGAGATCAAGAGTCACAAGCTCGGGGCGCCTGGGTGGCACAGTGGTTAAGCGTCTGTCTTCGGCTCAGGGCGTGATCCCGGCGTTATGGGATCGAGCCCCACATCAGGCTCCTCCTCTATGAGCCTGCTTCTTCCTCTCCCACTCCCCCTGCTTGCGTTCNAAAAAAAAAAAAAAAATTTTAAAAAAAAAAAAAAAAAAAAAGAGTCACAAGCTCTACCGACTGAGCCAGCCAGGCACCCCAGGCTTAGCACTTAATTTAAAAATTAAAACAAGGTCTTGGAGAGCTAGATTCATCTACAAAGAACTACTGTACCAGTTCTTGCTTAAAAAGGTTTCACCCAATTGTTAAATGCAACTAAAATATTGCTACAAACAGGTTCTATTGTCAACCTCAAGAGTAACTTTACTTTGAAAGCACAGACAGATTAATATTGATCATGAGTACTGACATGATTATGATAAATACCTCCTCAATCTCTGAAGAGAAAGTTCTAAAATTCTTAGTTTGAAATAATTATAGATTTGCAAGAAATTGCAAAGCTAGCAGAGAAGTCCCATGTACCCTTCACACAATTCCTCACTGGGTACATTCTATATAACTATGGAATAATATCTAAACCAGGAATCTGACATTGGTATAATGTGTAAGTATTCTATCTCACTTTGTCATATGTACAGATTCATGTAACCACCACCAAAACCAAGATACAGAATACTCTATCATCACAAAAATGTCCCTCATACTGTCCTTTATAGTCAAATCTATCCTCCTTCCTCACACTATTTCTAATTCCTCATAACTACTAATTTGTCTTCCAGCTCTGCAACTTTGTCATTTCAAGCATGTTATATAAACAGAATCATATAACGTGACCTTTTAGGATTATTTTACTTAGCATAACACATAGTTGTTACATATATCAATAGTTCATTCCTTTTTATAGCTGAGTAGCATTCCATGATATGAATGTACTACTGTTTGTTTAAAGCATCCAACTATTGTACAACATTTTTGTGGTTTTGACTCTTTAGCTATTACAAATACAGGTGCTATGAAAAATCATGTACAGATTTTTACATGAACATTAGTTTTCCTTTCTCTGAGATAAATGTCCAGGAGTGAGGTTGCTCCTTTTCTAAAGTGGCCATGCAACTTTTATTTACATTTTAAAAAATTACGATGCCAAGGTACTGGATGGGAAAATATAAAACAACTGGAAAACATGAGAGCATTCTCAAGGAATCAGCAGGCAAGGCAGCACCTAAAGCAGTATAATTACTGTAGAAATTCAGAGATGATTCTTAGCTGATGTGATCAGGGAAAACATCATGGAAGGGATTTTAACTGAATTAGGCATTGAAAGGTAGGTAAAATTGTAAATTGGTAGAAAAGGACATTTTAGATAGAGGGGATGGTTTAAGAAAAGTTATAGAGGCAAGAAAGCATGAGGTACATATGAAGACTTGATCAAGATACCGTTTGGTTATAGCACATAATAGAAGGGAAAAAACAGTGGGAAAGAAGGTTTGAGAAAAAGTCCATAGAGTGCCCTTCAACCCTAAGAAGAGTCTACTCTTCAAACAGAGAGCCAGTGACTGTCACATTTCAAATGAAAGTTTATCTATAACAAATAACTAATGAAAGCATACCTGTTCGATTTGAAGCAATAGTGGGGATCTTGGGGTCCCTCTTTCTTTTCCCCTAGAGACCTGGTGGCTTTGAAGAATGAAGTTTAAAATATGATGTTGATACTCAGTCATAAAAAGGAATGAAGTACTAGTACATGCTACAGTATGGATGAGCCTTGAAAAACATTATATATGCTAAGTAATAGAAGCCAGTCACAAAAGGACATAGGGTTTCTTTTTGTAGTGACGAAAACGTTCTGGAATTAGTGGTGATGGCTGCATAGTACTGTGAATATACTAAAAACCAAACTGAACTGAAAAAAAAAAACTAAACTGCACACTTTAAAAGGTTAAGTTTTATGATTTATGAATTATATCTCAAAATTTTAATAAAAAAATAGAAATGAAAATGACAAGGGTATTACAGGGACCAGATATGAAATTGGGGATAAAATAATGGACAAACTCCAGGCACTCAAGGAGTTTATTATTTAGGAGAGGCAGTCAAGTAACTAACTAGTCAATTATAATACAGTAAAAATAAATGCTACTATTAAGTCCTACAGACATGACAGGAGAACTTAGTAGAAGCACTTAAATCCTTAGAGGATGAAATGCCTTAGGGGAGGGTAGGCTTCTGGAGATGATAGCTAAAATATGTCCAGTAGGAAGAGTAGTGTTTGACAGGTGGAAGTAGGCAGAGGGTAAGGAAGAAAGATATTCAAGGCATGTGTCAAAACTCAGAAGTGAAAAATACTACACATTACAAAAACTTCAAGCAGTTCTAAGCAGCAAGAAATATGGCTAGAAAGGTAAGCAAGGTCCACATTATGAAGGGTCTTGCCAAAAAAATGTGGATACATTCCAATGTCTATGGTCAAACTTTACAGGACTTCAAGCAAGGTAAAGAGATCCAATTTGCAACCTGGCTTCAGTCTGATGAGTGGACCAGAGGGACAAGAAGAGAGAGAGGGTGACCGAGTAGGAGACTGCTGTTGCATTTCAGGTGAGAAAATGATGGTCTAAGACAGGGGTGGGCACACTATGGTCTGTGTGCCAAATCTAGCCTGCTTCCTGTTTTGGTAGGGATGACAAGTTAAGGATGGTTTGTACATTTTTAAATGGTTGGGAAATCAAAAGAATAATAATACTTTGTGAATTAAATGAAATGCAAATTTCAGTGTCTATAAATAAAGTTTTATGGGAAACAGCCACACCCATTTATTTACATATCGTCTCTGGCTGTTCTGGAGCTGCAGTACTTGTGACAAAGACCATACGGCCTGCAAAGCCTAACGTATTTACAATATGGCCCTTTATAGAAAAAGTTTGCCAACCTCTGGGCTAAACTAAGAATGAGACAGAGAAAATTACATGTGGGAAATATGAAAGAGAAAGAATGAATAATCTTGCTGACTGATTAGACACAGGGGTAAAAGAAGAAACATCAGGGATGATGTTTAGATTTCTAAAGTAGGAAGCTAGATGAGTACGGTTGCAGTCCTCCCCAATAGGGAAGCAGGAAAAATAGACTTGGGGTGGTAGGGAGAAGCAGGGGGATGATTTTTTCAGATTTGAACCTGTTGAATATGAGGCACTTGTGACACACCCGAGAAGAGATCTGGAAGAGGTCTGGAGCTTGGGCACTAATGAATTGAGATTCATTAGCATATGAATGGCTATTAAAGCCAAGGGACTGAGATTACTGATGGAAAGCTGCAGAGGCAGCAAGAGAAACTGACACCAACTGCTCTGAGATCAGCTGATCACTCAGAACGGCTCTCCATTTATTAGCCTATGTTTCTTCTTTCCCACTTCCTTTATTTTCATGATCCAATTTTTCTTTTGCATTTTTTGTCCCTCCAAAGAACATAACCATCTTTTTTTCTTGTTTTCAACAAGTTAGCATTACTTTGTTTTTTACCCATTTTTATGATGTTATTCCAACTTCTCTACAGTCTATTTTAAACTTGCTTTTTAAAATGCTAGAGATGCTGTTCTCGAATGCTAGGCTAGGAGTGGCTTCAGCTTCCCTGAACTGTCTCTTTGTATCCTTATATTCTTAAAAAAATTTTTAATGGAGGAAGGGAAATTCAATCTACAGACCACAAAAATAGTACAGGATTAAATGAGCAGTACTGCTTTATTCTTATCACTTTAATTTTCTCTTCAATCTTCTTTATTAAGAATGGAGATGCTGATCCCAATGGCTCATATATAAAGTCCTCACATTTCAAAAGCTGCTCTGGAACAATATATTTTACATGGTATTAAAGAGAAAAATCATAGCTTGTCTAAATAAAAGCCTTTTCTTAATCCAAGCATACTGGATTTATTTCCCACCCCATTCCTTTGCCATATAAGAATTTTTCAGTTAGCTTCTCAGACCTCCCACCCCCATGGCATATTGTTCCTTTGGTATCTCGTGTTCTCTATTATTCTTGTCAATCCTTCCAGCAGGAGTCTCACAATAATCGTACATTTAGAGTTTGGTATTACCAGAAGTACCAGTTCCCAATTTCTCTCACTTCCTATTAATACTGGTTTCATTGTGCAAGTTATCTCACCTTCCATATTCCTTTGAACAGAGGTGCTAAGGATTTGCTCAAAGATCTCACAGAGCCCAGCTGGTAGATAATTAAACCCAGAAGTTCTCTTCCCTCTACAGAAATTTTACTATATTGCTCAATTTCAGAATCTAGACGTCTGCTACTAAATTATCTGTTCATCTTTTTGACACTGCAATATCACAGGCATATGATCTCTCCTCTCTCCATTTATACACCTCACACCCCTGCTCCAATTCTTATCTAGCTCCTAAAATGGTTTCATAAAGAATTCTTCTGGGGCGCCTGGGTGGCACAGCGGTTAAGCGTCTGCCTTCGGCTCAGGGCGTGATCCCGGCGTTATGGGATCGAGCCCCACATCAGGCTCCTCTGCTGTGAGCCTGCTTCTTCCTCTCCCACTCCCCCTGCTTGTGTTCCCTCTCTCGCTGGCTCTCTCTATCTCTGTCGAATAAAGAAATTAAAAATCTTAAAAAAAAAAAAAAAAAAAAAGAATTCTTCTAACATTCAATGTTATCCTTTCAAGGAAATCTGAATGTGTTTTTAGCTACCATGACACCCCTTTGTATTCTTGCAAAATCTAAGAATATAAAGCAATGACTTGATTTTGGCTTTAATCTTATGTTTTCTACCATCTTGAGTCTGTTTGTGAAGACTTTTCCCATTTGGTTTCTGATTTTTTTTATTTGCACTAATTTCTTCTACTTCGTTTTCCTTTCCTTTTAAGCTTTTCATTAATCATTTCTGCAAAAAGACAGGTCTCTTCAGTTCTTAAACTCCTTTGGCTTTAACCCTTCCTCTGAGAGCCTTCACTTTTTTTTTTTTTTTAATACTTCCACCATCTCATCACCTTCAAAAAGAAGACTGGCTTCCCTTCTGATTATTTCTCCTCGCAGTTTTAATTTTCTTGTGTTCTAACATGAATTTGCTTATCTTCTAAATGACTCCACCAAAACTTCCCAGTTATTTAGAAACTAATTTCAGTTCTCACTATTACAAGATTGGAAAAAAGGTATTTCATGTTACCACAAAAACTGTCTTGGAACTGGCAATGCTATAGGAATACTTCTTCTTTTTTTTTTTCCTAAATATATTCCAGACAGGTAATAGTACATAAACTCTAAGAAGTATTATTTAATCCTTATTTTATGAAAGGATTCTCATTGTCTGGCTTTACAGGTCCCTTTTGGTTACTTTCAGACTTCTGCCAAAATACCTTTTTTACAATATGCAAGAAAGATATCAAATACGTTCTCTTTCAAATTTCTTTGGGGATGAGAGGTATGTGTTAGACAGATAGACATGCACACACAGAGACGCACATCTGCACAAAAACACAGCCCCATCCCCTTGCCTAATTTACATCTATGGTCAGAAAGATTCCAACCCGGATTCCAACATATCCTTCAAAAACCCACAATGCTCAAAATGCCTTGCCTAACTCAAGACTCCTGGGAAGAGCCTCATATTCAATCCTGTCAAAAACAAAACATTCTTTTATCACACACAATCCTACTTCCAGCAAGAATGTCACCTTGTTTCTCTTCTACTCCCAAGGTTTACCAGAAATGAGAATTCCACGAGAACAGGCACTGTGTCTCTCACTCATCCCTGTGTATCCAACTCAGTAAATGTTTGCTGAATGACTCCCTAGATTTTCATGCTCCATACTCTTTGTGCTACATATTTTTCTACCTTAAATTGCATTGTATTCATATTTGTATAATTCTAATTATCCTTCAAGACTTCTTCATTTATTTCCCCATTATTATCAACTTCATTGCCTTAGGCTTTGCTTTCCCTCTCCCCTTCTGCAATGGTTGTTTCTCTGGGATTTGGAGTCCATCTATAACTGGCTGATTATTCATGCTGTCTTTAGCCTTTTCCAAGTTAATCTCTTAAAATGTGTTTATTATAATTCCTGAGACCTTTTTTCTCTCTGCCAAGACATATGTTCTTTATCTCTTTCTTCAGTAACAAATATCTTCTCCTGATATTTTCCTAAAGCACTTCTCACTCATCCCCAGCTATTTCATCTATTTTCCTCTAATCTTTCTTCCTCCAATATCTAGAACTTAATCTTTATATTTTTACCACCTCTTTCTGAAGCTCTTTTAATGGTTTCCCCATCCCACATGGCTACTTTGAATTAATTTTGGCAGCTGTTACCAGCTCAGTTGCTCTGCTTCTTTTTTCACTCTGGGACCTTGAAAATGGCTCAGCTGTGCATGCTTCACTTTCATTAGGACCTGTTCTTGGGCATCAGCACAACTTTGACCATTGATCCCAAAGGTTATATATAATTGGCTTTTTACAGATGTCATTTCTGGCTCCTTTTTCTCCACACCAGAAACATTTTTCCTCATTATAGCTCATACTCAGATGACTTCCAGAGACAATTCTATCTTTTGTAACATAACTGCTAAACCACGGTCATGCTCAGCATCACCTAGGGAGCTGTAAGAAATACATATTCTTGCCTCCTCCACCCCACTCCAGGGTGATTTAGTAGGCTGGGGATGGACCCAGAAATCTTCTTTTAAAAGCTCAAGTGATTCTGATAAGCAGCCAGGTTTAGTGATTACTCATCTATAGTATATCTTTGGCTGGCACCTATACCAGCTGTATCAAGATGGGATATTTTTTTGATGTTTAATTCAAGGTTTTATTTATCTTTTTTTAATTATAATAATATTTTTATTATATTATGTTGGTCACCATAGAGTACATCCCTGATTTTTGATGTAAAGTTTGATGATTCATTAGTTGCGTATAACACCCAGTGCCCCATGCAATACGTGCCCTCCTTACTACCCATCACCAGCCTATCCCATTCCCCCACCCCCTCCCCTCAAGATGGGATATTAATACTAACTGATGGGTATTAAATTTTTTTAATGTTTATTTTGTGTTAGGTCTTGTGCTAAGTGTTTTACAAGTATCACTGCATTTAATTCTCACAACCATCCTATGAGGTGGGCTTTACATTTTACAGATGAGGAAACTGTACCCTACTTCATATGCCTACAGTAGATTCTGGATATTCTCCCAAGCAGTCCCACATAAGAGTCTGTGCTCATGACACTGTGCATATACTAGATCAGGTAGATAATTACACTTCATGGGGCGCCTGGGTGGCTTCGTCAGTTAAGCATCTGCCTTAGGTTCAAGTCATGATTCCAGGGTCCCGGGATCAAGCCCCACATCAGGCTCCTTGTTCAGCAAGGGAGACTGCTTCTCCGTCTTCCTCTGGCCCTGCTCATCTGCTCTCTCTCTAATAGATAAAATCTTTAAAAAAAAAAAAAAAAGAAACTATGAACCGTAACGCTTAATGATGACTAGAGGCGAAGCCAGCAAAGAAGACTAAGAAGAACTGAGAGAAGAAAAACAAAGAGAGTCTGGTGTCATGGAAGCCAAGAGCACAGAGAGCTAGGTGAAAAGATGCTGAGACATCAGGAGTAGGACAAGAAAATCCAAATGTGAACAAAGACAATTCTCTTTTCAACAAATGTAACTGGGAGATCAAGAAAAGATGCAAGCATATTTTAAGTGCTGAGGAGCAAGTAGAGACAAAGAGGTTGAATGTAAGAGGGAAACTGGATTAATAATAGTACAAGGTCTTGGAAGAGGGAGAGGAAATTAGATCCAGAAAACAGGTACAGAGGCTGGTCCTCGAGAAAGTAGAAACTTTTTTTTATTCCAACAAGGAGGGAAGACATATGGCTAGAAAAGTAAGTATGCCTATAGATTTGTTAATAAAAATTATATCAGTTCCTGTCTAATTCTTGGTCAAAAAGGAGACCAGATCACCTATTGGGCTGGAGGAAGGGGAAGAGGAATTTAAATGGGGGAAAGGAGGTGGGGAAGGCTTGAGGAGGGTAAGAGTTTGAAAGCTGTTGGAATAGATATGTACTGTACTGTAATTTGTAAGGGCTGTTGAAAACCCAGTTGTGGCAGCTGATCATAAATTTCTACAAGTACCAGTCTGGTTATATGCTTTTCTCCAGGTATGCTTGAAATAGACATGTAAAAGAGAGAATAATGGCAAGAAACTAAACTGAAACAACAGACCATGGAATCTTAGCTGGACTGGATAGGCAGTAAAGAATGAACAGGGCTGCTGGAAAGGAAGGAAAGGATAAGTCGTCCAGGTGAAGTTGAAAAACAAGTATAGTCCATTCAGCAGTTCTAATGTCTTTTTTTCATTAAGATTTTATTTATGCACCCATGAAAGAGAGAGAGAGAGGGAGTGCATGTGCAAATGGGGGGGAGGGGTAAAGGCGGAGGGAGAGGAAGAGGGAAAGAATCCCAAGCAGACTCGGTGATGAGTGTGGAGCCCAACGAGGGGCTCAATCTCACAACGGGGAGATCATGACTGGAGCCAAAACAACGAGTCAGACGCTCAACCAACTGAGCCATCCAGGCATCCCCTAATTTCTTTTTGATATATTCTCCCAAGAATATGCAAGTTTGAAGTTCACAAATGTTAATTTTTTTTTTTATTAAGTAAACTCTACATACAACATGGGGCTCAAACTCACAACCCCAAGATCAAGAGTTGCATGCTATACTGACTGAGCCAGCCAGGAGCCCCTGAAGTTCACAAACTAAATTTCCAGGATGTGAAATCCTAGATCAGGTTTATGTTAGTACGAATTAACAATCAAGGCCTTTAGTTATCATTAGTTGTTGGCAAATATTTCTAGTTCTCATCCTAGGCACTTCGTAGGACTGTCCCACCTGATTAATTCTTTGAAGTTGGGTTGAGGGAGAGGCAATGAAATATGAGCAAACATGAATCACTTCCAGATAATAAGAAATTACAAGGAGCACAATCCACACTCTCTCATTCTACCATAGCAACCGATGTTTCAGATGGGGGCTGCTCGGTCTGCCTAGTTCCTAGAATGAGGAAGATACAGAACAGTGCCTTCAGTCAACCCACAAAGGGCATGTTGAATGAGTGATAATTTTTTAAAAGATTTATTTATTTATTTTGAGAGAGTGAGAGAAAGCGTGCACCAGTGGGGAGAGGGGCAGAGGGAGAGAATCTTTCAAGCAGACTCCCTGCTGACGGAGGAGCCCCAAGCAGGGCTCGATCCCACAACCCCTAAGAGCACAATCTGAGCAGAAACCAAAAGTCAGACGCTTAGCCAGTGATTTTTTAAGTAGGCTCCACACCTAATGTGGGGCTAGAACTCACAACCCTGAGATTGAGCTGCATGTTCTACCAGTTGAGCCAGCCAGGTGCCCCAAGTCAGTGATAAATTTTAAGCCACGTAAGAGGGTACAGATGGAGGACTATGAAAGAGGAGAGCATGAGAGGTCAGTAGGGAAAGAAAGGCAGACTTCAAAAATATGAGAGTAAGAGTCCCCTCCCCCATGTGCCATTTCCAGTTCATAAAGCATTTCCACTTACACATCTCACTAATCCTTAAAACTTGAAATGTAAAAAAATCAAGTTTTTCCACAAATTAGCAGCCCTTCTCAGCTTCCCCACTACCTTCAATCCTTTAGTTCTCCTGCCTCTTCCCTCTCTTCATCTTATTAACCAGCCCATTAGTGCCTAGAACTGCATGCATTCACACTCCACACAAGCTTTCACCAAGTCCAGCCAATTCTTTCGCAATTTCTCTCAGATCTGACCCTTAACTCTGTGTTCATGGCAACCACCTTGATCTACAGCTGCACTAGAATAGAAGCTCTGTAAAAGCAGAGATCTTATTCTTTTGGTCACCCCTCATCCCCTTGCACAATGCAGGCACTCAACATTATGACTGAATAAGTAAATGAAGATATCTAATCTATCACTAGTCTTTTCACACTTTTATCTATTTCCAAATGGTAGTGACAAACATCTTGGCAAAAACTTGTTTTCCATAAAAATCTTTCTTCTAGTCAAAATCCAATAATAGAATACTATTATGCATAGTGTGGAATCTAAAACTCTTCTACCAAGCATTGAATGCCTTCCATAACATGGGAACCACTTTATTCAGTTATCAGAAATGGTCTCCTTGACATAGTCAAGCTAGTTTTAACCATCTCTAATTTAAACTACTTTTTCCTATGTCCATGGCTCATCAGAATGTCCTTTCCTTTCCTTTTTACTACTATAAAATAAAAACCTTTAAAATAAAAACCAAGACTTAAGTTGACTCTATGATATTATGATGTTAATTTGTATAGCTAAAAATTTCATTATATTCACTATCCCTCATCCTTCCAATACGTTCCCAATTTTTTATGCTATTAGGTCCTAGTCACACCTTCCACTTCTAGGTCCCCTCTAATTTAGTCATGTCCAAGCCACCTCCTACCAAAACTACCCACCACTGTTGTCAATTCCCTTTTTAAGTTTTAAGCATGCATTTAATTTCTTCCTATGTTAATTTAGTCAGCATATATTTGAGTAGCTATTTCATGCAAGTCACTGTTCTAAGCACTGGGGATACAGCAAATGACAAAAACAGACAAAAATCCCTGCTCTTTCTAGGGGATTACAATATTTAATACATAATATTTGTTACAATAAACAAAAAAGTCATACAATAGAATAGAAAGTGGTAAATGCTGTGCAGAAAATACATTAGAGATGGAAAAGGAGAAGACCTTAACAAAAAGGTGTCATTTAAACAAAAACTTTTGAGTGAGAGTTACCATGCAGCTATCTGGGGAAAGCAGGTCCTAGGCAGAGGGTATAGCCAGTGTAAAAGCACCACCACAGAATGACTGATACCTCAAGGAACTGATGGAAACACCCAGTGTGATGTGAATGAAGTGAGCAACAAGAAGGGTAATAAGAGATGAGATAGAGAACTGTGAGGGAAGCAGATGGTCTGGGGCCTATGGACCACTGGAAAGACTTGGACTTTTTCTGCAATTGAGATGGAAGCCATTGGAACATCTTAGGCAAATAAGGAATATAACCTAATTGACATTTTAACATAGTGCTGTGTTGAAAACAGACTGAAGCAGGAGCAAGGACAGAAGAAAGGAATCTAGTCAAGCTATCACCAATAATTTAGGCAAGAGATGATGATAATTTAGACCACAGTGGTAGTAAAGGAGGTAGAGAGAAGTGTCTCCATCCTGGATTTATTTGGAAGCTAAGCCAACAAGATTTGCTGATAAATTGGATGTGGGGCTGAGAAAGAAAGTGTCAAGAATGACTCCAGGGGCGCCTGGGTGGCACAGCGGTTAAGCGTCTGCCTTCGGCTCAGGGCGTGATCCCGGCGTTATGGGATCGAAGCCCCACGTCGGGCTCCTCCGCTATGAGCCTGCTTCTTCCTCTCCCACTCCCCCTGCTTGTGTTCCCTCTCTCACTGGCTNAAAAAAAAAAAAAAAAAAAAAAGTGCTTTTCTAAAAAAAACAAAAAAATTTTTAAAAAAAAAAAAAAAAAAAAAAAGAATGACTCCAAAGCTTCTGGCCTGAGAAGTTGCCATTAACTGAGCTAGAAAAGACTGTGAATAGAAGTTTTGGGGTAGAACACCTGGGTAGCTCAGTTGGTTAAGTGCCTGCCTTCAGTTCAGGTCACAGTCCTAGAGTACAGGGATCGAGTCCCACATCGGGCTCTCAGCTCAGTGAGGAGTCTGCTTCTCCCTCTGCCCTTCACCTCACCTGTGTGTGCACGGTCTCTCTCAAATAAATATATAAAATCTTAAAAAAAAAAAAAGTTTTGGGGTAAGGGAAAGATCAGAGATTTGGCTCTGGACTGGTTAAGTCCAAAACCATATTTGCCATCCAAGAGGAGATGAGTAGAGTTAAATATCAAGGCTAGAATTTAAGAGAACAGTCTGGGTAAAGAGATAAATTTGGAAATCATCAGTGTACAGATGGTATTTAAAGAGGTGGCAGGGTGAGCACTCTAAGGGACTGCGTGTAGATAAAGAAGAGGTACAAGGACTAAGCCTTGAAGTATTCTATTTGAGGAGGAACCAGAAAAATAGAATGAGAAGGAATGACTAGTGAGGTGGAAAGAAAGCAGTATTTCCTGTAAGTCAAAATGAAGAACATGTTTCAAGGAAGAAGTGGAAGTAATCAACTGTATCAAATGCTGCTAATAAGTGAAGTAAGATGATGACTAAGAATTGACAACTGGATTTTAGCCAACACTCAAATACTGAACAACAGTTGGTATGTTTGAGGGCAAAAGCCTGATTAGAGTGAATTTAAGGGCATGTGTTTAAGCTGTTTTCAGAATAAGCTACCAGACTTACTTCCAACAATAATCCTTCTACCTAGCAAAAAGCCAAAACTGGGTTTCAGCCTCACTTTCTGTGAAAGTTATCTAAACTGATCTTACTCATTACTTTCAAATAAAAAATTGATGGTAGAGTCAGCCCTTCGTTCTCTGATACTAATTCCCCAGAAGTAATTGTACTAGAAAGCTCACTTTTGTTCTCAGCACCTTGAGTGAGTATATGTTCTAGATTTAAAGGTTCCAATTTAATATAATTTTCTTCTGTTAATAGAGGGGATTCTGTACACATGCAAGTAAACATTTAATTTCATGCCACTGTAATAGTTTTTATATTAAATTTTTTTCCTCAAATCAAGAAAATTCTCTTTCACCCACGGACTGGGGAAGGGAAAAAGGAGAGCTTTGTTCACTGGGTATAGAGTTTCAATTTTGCAAGATGAAAATGTTCTAGAAATCTATTGCACAACAATATGCATATAGCTAACATTACTGTACACTTAACAATAGTTAAGATGGTCAATTTTATGTTACATGGTTTTTCACCACAGTTTCTTTTTAAAATTCTTTTTCAGACATGATGTCCTGATTTTCAATTTGGACAATATGGACACTGTGCTTTTAATTCAAAACTCTAATTGAAGGCATTCCAGACACTGTTAACAACATTTGAGGAGTAAATGTTTGTTTTGGGGGAGAAGTACCATTTAAAGAAGTAAAGCTTGTTAAGAAACTTTTCCTGTGGGATTCGTGAGTGGCTCAGTCGGTTAAGCATCTGCCTCTGGCTCAGGTCATGATCCCAGGGTCTTAGGATCAAGTCCCACATTGAGTTCCCTGCTCAGTGGGGAGCCTGCTTCTCCCTCTGCCTGCCACTCCCCCTGCTTGTGCTCTCTCTCTCTCTGACAAATAAAAAAAAAATCTTAAAAAAAGAAAGAAAGAAAGAAAAGAAAGAAAGAAACTTTACCCACCAAGCTTTAAAATAGTTTCCTCCTTTCTTCTAGTTAAGGTTAAAGACACCATATGGCATTAGGCGAGCAGCATAAGCTATCAGAATGGATCATTAATAAGTAGAATGTGTATAATAAGCACAAAACCACCTTGCAGAATTTGGTATGGAAAGTTTACATCCATATTTTTAGTCATACGCTTTTTCAGGTCTTTTTAGATGGTTCTCTAGTAACTGCCCTTTCATTCCTTGATTTCAATTGTTCTTTGTATCTTTATTAAACTTCCTCATGTAATCAATACTGAACAAAGTGTTGCACATAAGGAAAGACTTTGATTATGCAGAACCCAATAACACAGTGCTTAAAAGAACAGTTCTAAGGTTAAGCCTGGATCCGAATTCTGAATTCATAACTTATTATTACCTTGGCCATACTACCTGTGCTTCTGTTTGCTCATCTGTAAAATGAGAATATTATCTGCCTCACAGGGTTGAAATAAACAAATAATGTTTACAACACTGCCTGGCACATAGTAAGTGTTTAATAAATGTTAGCTAGCAGAATATTTTCTTTACTGTTCCCAGTACCTAACATGGTGATCCCTCAAATTTATCCTTTTTGGCCAAAATGATACACTGGGAATTTCACAGAATTTCCTAGCATACTACTTTATTCCTGATTCCTTTTTTGCTGGCTTGGAGATACCTACCCTACAAATAAGTACATTTTGGATTTTTTTTTCTCCTAAATGGTTCCACAGAGGCTTCAACTTTTTTCCCAACTCACAGTTAATGATCTTTCTGTTAATGACCCTTCCCCTTCAAGAGTGCCACCTGTACACTGTGAACTTTTTCTAAGTCATTCATTAAAAACGGTAAATATGACCAGTCCAAAAACTAATCTCATTTCCCACTGTTTATTGTAATTCCCTCCATCTGAGAAAGTAACCATGGTACATTAAAAAAACTACTGCATTAGGAATCAGAAGGCCTAAGGTTTTAGATCCAACATCAGGTACTTGAGACCAGAGGCAAGTAACTTTTAAAAACTTTGGTTTTTGGGCCGCCTGGGTGGTCCAGTGGTTAAGCATCTGCCTTTGGCTCAGGTCATGATCCCAGGATCCTAGGGTCGAGTTCCGCATTGGGCTCCTTGCTCAGCAGGGAGTCTGCTTTTCCCTCTCTCTCTCTGCCCCTCCATCTATTTGTGTGAGCGCACGCTCGCTCTCTCTCTCTCCAATAAATAAATAACATCTTTTAAAAAAAAAAAGAGCTTTAGTTTTCTCATCTGTAAAATGGAATTATAAGTCCTACCCACTTTGGAGTTTAGCTATCAATATCAAATGTACCAGTCTTTCAACTCCATTATTCTCTATTCTTGCTGCTATTGTTTTAAATATAGACCCACAGTTCTTGCCTAAACTTCTGCAACAATGTTTTCCTAACTGATCCTGACTTCATCTTCTTTTCTCTACAATTATCCTCTATACTATACCCATAACTATCTTTTCAAAATACAAATTTGATTATATTGTCTCTCTCTCCTAGAAGGTGAAATCAAAACTCCTTAGTATGGCATTTAAGACTTTTAAGAGTCTGGCCCCAGAGAGCCCAGAAATAAAACCCACATATATGCTAACTGATTTTTCAATAAGTCTGCTAAGACCATTCAATGGGGAGAAAAAGAATCTCTTCAACAAACGGTGCTGGGACAATTAGATAACCACATGCAAAAGAATGAAGTTAGACTCTTAACTTGTGCTATACAGGAATATTAACTCAAATGGATCAGAAACTTAAGAGCTAAAACTAGAGAAACTCTTAGAAGAAAATATACGGGAAAATCTTCATGACCTTTGATTTGGGAATGGTTTCTTATCTATGACACCAAAAGCAAAGGCAACGAAAGAAAAAATAGGTAAAACTGGATTCCATCAAAATTAAAAACTTTTGTGCATCAGGGGCGTCTGGGTGGCACAGCGGTTAAGCGTCTGCCTTCGGCTCAGGGCGTGATCCCGGCGTTACGGGATCGAGCCCCACATCAGGCTCCTCCGCTATGAGCCTGCTTCTTCCTCTCCCACTCCCCGCTTGTGTTCCCTCTCTCGCTGGCTGTCTCTATCTCTGTCAAATAAATAAATAAAATCTTTAAAAAAAAAAAAACTTTTGTGCATCAAACGATACTATCAACAGAGTGAAAAAACAACACATTGAAAGGAGAAAATACCTGCAAATCATGTATTTGAAAGGGTTTTAAGATTTGGTTTTATTTATTTGCCAGAGAGAGAGGGAGCACAGCAGGAGGAGCAGCAGGCAGAGGGAGAAGAAGACTCCCTGCTGAGCAAGGAGCCTGATGCGGGACTTGATCCCAGGACCCTGGGATCATGACCTAAGCTGAAGGCAGACGCTTAATCGACTGGGCCACCCAGGTGTCCCTGAAAAGGGTTTAATATATAGAGTACATAAAGAACTCCTACAACTCAACAAAAAACAAACAATCCAATTAAAAATGGGCCAAGGACTTGACAGATCTTTCTCCAAAGATAAAAATGACCAAGAAGCACATAAAAAAATATTCAACATCATTAGTCATTCATTAGACAAATGCAAATCAAAACTGCAGAGGAGTATCACTTCGTAGGATGGCTATTATCAAAAACAAAACAAACAAACATGTTGATGAGGATAAAAGGAAACCAGAACCCTTGTGCACTGCTGTTAAGAATGTAGAATTGTGAAGCCATGCAAAAAGCACTTTGGTGCTTTCTCAAAACGTTAAACATAGAATTAACCATATAATCCAGCAATTCCACTCCTAGGTAAATACCCAAAAGAACAAAAAACAGAGATTCAAACAGATACTTCTACATCAATGTTCAAAGTAGTAGTATTATTTACAATAGCCAAAAGGTGGAAACAACTCAAGTGTCCATCAACAGATAATGTATAAACAGAATGATATATATATATATAGAGAGAGAGAGAGAGAGAGAGAAATAGTAATTCTATTCAGCCATAAAGAGGAATGAAGTTCTGATACATGCTACAAGATGGATAAACCCTGAAAACACCACGCTAAGTGAAATAAGCCAGACAGAAATGGACAAATATGGTATGATTCCAGATGTAAGAAGAATCTGCAATAAACAAATTCATAGAAACAAAAAGTAGAGCAGAGGTTCCCAGGGGCTGATATATGGGAGCAGTTATTGCCTAATGGGTACAGAGTTTTTGTTTGGGATGGTAAAAAACATTCTAGAAATGGATAGTGGTAATGGTTACACATCATCATTAATGTACTTAATGCCATTAAATTGTAAACTTAAAACTAGTTAAAATAGCAAATTCTTTTTAAAGAGGGAGGAGGGGAGGGGCAGAGGGAGAGAGAGAATCTTAAGCAGGCTCCACACCCAGCATGGAGCCCAATGTGGGGCTCAAAGTCACAACCCTGAATTCATGACCTCAGCCAAAATCAAGAGCTGGATGCCTGGGGCACCTGAGTGGCCCAGTTGGTTAAGTGTCTGCCTTCAGCTCAGGTCATGAACCCAGGGTGCTGGGATCCAGCCCTTTGTCAGGTTCCCTGCAGAGACCTGCTTCTCCTTCTCCCTCTGCCTGCCACTCCCCCTGCTTGTTCTCTCTCTCTGTCAAATAAATAAAATAAAATCAAAAAAAGAAAGAAGAAAGAAAGAAAGAAAGAAAGAAAGAAAGAAAGAAAGAAAGAAAGAAAGAAAAAGAAAGAAAGGAAGGAAGGAAGGAAGGAAGGAGAGAGAGTTGGGACGCTTAACCAACTGGACCACCCACGCACCCTTAAAATAATAAATTTCACGTTAGTATATTTTACCACAACAATAAAAAAATAATGATAATAAAGAGTCTGACCCTAAATAGCTTTATCTCCAGCCACAAATTGCCTTCCTCTCACCACCTTACATGCTACTCTCCTATTGAACTGCCTGACCCGTGAAGGTAAAACAAACTTTCAGTCTTTCCTGGTTTCATTTATGTTTCTTTGACCTTACCCCTTTGTAAGTTTGGTGAACTACTCTTCATCCATTAGGATCCACCCTCAGTGAATCCTTTCTTTCTTGACTTCCAGAAGCACTTAATCAACTATTCCTTTGTACTCTCAAATCCCTTTGTAAATAGTTCTACTGTGCATTTAATCATGCATTACGGATTATTTCTCAATGTGTATCTCTTCCATTACACTGAGTTCCTTAAGGACAAGTACTGAATCTTACCATTTTTCTACACCTAGCACATGGTAGATACTCAACTTTCCCAAATAAATAACTTAGGCATATAACATGCTTTGAAAAAAATCAGAAAGCACTGTCAGGAAAAGGACTTATTTCATTTTACTCTTTGTAAATTTATTTCAAGTTAGGTTCCAGTTTACAAAACAAGTCCGTGAAGATATGCAATATATAACAATTTTTTTTCATTATACTCCCACTAAATTAATCCCAAGGTTTTCTTCTCTTCATTTAGATGCTAAAATTGAAGCAGAAAAATATTTTTGGGTTTTTACATGAATAATATACTAATCTAAATGTAGTAGCATACATTTCAAAGAAAAGAGACATTCTATCTAGAAAGAAAATAAGTTAATAATGAGTAGTTTTACATCAGAATATTTTGATCATGCCTTCCAGAAAAGTTGTGTAATCAGGTATATGGATATCTATGGTAGCCCTAGCACATATTTATGCACGCTTTGGTTAAAAGCCAGTGCAAACTACTGAATCAATCAACAAATATTTACTTATATAAGTATTATACACATAGGGTACAATACCAAATATGTACACGTTTACATGCTTTAGACTAGATTTTTATAGTCAAGAAATTCACAATATAAAGTAGGAAGACTGAAAAAAAAGACATGCAATATAAAAGTGCAGATATGGTCATTCATTTAACAATTATTTATTAACTGGGTACAAGCTAGATACTCTAAACATAGCAGATAAAGAGAAATGGACCCTGCCATCAAGAATCTTAAATATTTATTAAGTAATGTTATGCCAGGAACTGTGCAAATACAAAGATGAATGGAACATACAGCCATGCCTGGCTTACAATCTAGATATGAAGAGGCAATTATAAATAAATAAATAAATATGGCAATTAACACTGACAACTTTTTCTCAAAACTCTTTTCCCTTGGCCTCCATGACCCCACAGTATCTGGGGCTTCTTCTTCCTTTCTGTCTGGCTACTCTTTCTCAATCACTTAAACCTGCTACTAAACCCCTATCTGCTGCAAAGCTCTGTACTACATATGCACGTCCCTCTACAACCTACCATTCCTATGACTTCAACAACCACAACAGATTTAAATCTGTCCCTTTCTACTGAGTTCCAGAAGTGTATTTCCAATACCTACTTGATATTTCATGGATTCCTCAAACTCAACTTACCTAAATTTGTAGGTTCCTCAAACATTTTTTTTTAAAGATTTTATTTATTTATTTGACAGAGATAGAGACAGCCAGCAAGAGAGGGAACACAAGCAGGGGGAGTGGGAGAGGAAGAAGCAGGCTCATAGCGGAGGAGCCTGATGTGGGGCTCGATCCCATAATGCCAGGATCACGCCCTGAGCCGAAGGCAGATGTTTAACCTCTGTGCCACCCAGGCACCCCCTCAAACTAACTTCTAATCTAAGGTTCCTACCTCAGGTCATGGCACCACCATCAGCTGGGCTCCACAAACGAATATCAAGGGATTCATCTTTGAATCCCCATCACACATCAAATGTATTATAAAATCTTAATCTATTTCTGCGTCTATGCCTTAATGACCCAGTTGTTTCTCCATTAAGTTGCTACTGGCATTTGAAGCAGGACAGTTCCTCATTGTTGGGATTCTCTCCTGCAATTCAGAATATCTACCATTCATTCGTATGCCATGTCATTAATGCTCTCGTCATTAGTACTAACAAAAATGCTCCCTGAGGCTAGTATTGACCAGGTTAAGAACTACATTATGCTTAGCTGAAGACGCTGTTATCTCTTACCTGTACTACTAAAAAAAAAATTTTTAATAAAAACCTTATAATTATTTTCCTTACATCTATTTTTTTCTTCCCTCCAATCAACTCTCTATTCTGCAGCCAGAATAAATGTTTTAAGCTTAATTTGATCAAATAATTCCTCTACTCAAAACCCTCAATGTTTCTGGTCTTAGGAGAAAACATTTAATATTTTGCCATTAAATATGTTAACTGTTGGGCTTTGATAGGTACCCCTTATGAATCTGAGGAAGTTTCCTTCCATTCCTATTTTGCTTAGAGTTTCTATCATAAACGGGTATTAAATTTTGTCAAATGCATTTTCTCCCAGGATATCCAATCTCACCAATTCTAACATTGTAATGGAGGTCCTAGTCATTGCAATAAGGCAAGGAAATATAAAATAAAAAACAGACAACTGGAAAGGGGGAGGGGCACCTGGGTGGCTCAGTTGGTTAAGCATCCATCTCTTGATTTAGGCTCAGGTCATGATCTCAGGGTTGTGAGATCAAGCCCTGTGTTGGGCTCCATACTAGGTGTGGAACCTGCTGAAGATTCTCTCTCTCTCTCCCTCTCCCTCTGTCCCTCCCCTTCCCCCTCTCTAAAAAAAAAAAAAGAAAAAAGAAAGAAAGGGGGAAAAAGCTGACTTTATTTGCAGATGACATGATCATGATCATACACATAAAGAATTCTAAGCAGTCTACAAAAAAAGCTACTACTAATGAGTATTGTGGCTTTTTTGGGGTAGATTCCTTAGAATTCCTTAGATTCCATTAATACTAGAACTAATGGGCTCTAGTGCAGGGAAATATTCAATATACATAAATTAATAACATGTCTATGCAAAGAATAAGTAGAAAACTGAATAAAAGATATAATTCCATTTTTGATAGCATCAAGTACACAAAATAGTTAGAAATAAATATAGTAAAATATGTGGAGTCTAAATACTGAAAATTGTAAAATGTTGCTGCAAAAATTTAAAGACAGCTAAAAAATAGAGAAACACCACATACATGGATTGAAATATTCAATACTGTTAAGATTCAATTCACTCCAAATTGATTTCTAAATTTACTATACGTATGTTGAGGGGCGCCTGGGTGGCGCAGTCCTTAAGCGTCTGCCTTCGGCTCAGGGCGTGATCCCAGCATTCTGGGATAGCCCCACATCAGGCTCCTCCACTGGGGCCCTGCTTCTCCCTCTCCCACTCCCCCTGCCTGTGTTCCCTCTCTCGCTGGCTGTCTCTATCTCTGTTGAATAAATAAATAAAATCTTTAAAAAAAAAAAAAAAGAAAAGAAACTCCTCTGCATGTTGAATCACTGAATATCAGATGCTAGGAATCAAAGATGATACCAAAATTTCTAACCTCAGTCTTAATAATAGCTGCATGGCCAAGAAAATATGAAAGCAATACAGTTTGGAGAGGAGGTATGAATTTTGTATGGTTTATGAATAATTTGAGGTAGCAATTAAATGACAGCTAGAACTTGGCCAGACTATGACTGATGAGGCAGAGGCAAAGGCAGGAATTACCATGTGCAGCATGTTAGAAGAACTGTAGAAGGCTGATCCTCAAATCAGAGGATTGGCAGGTTCCAGGGAGTCAGCTAAGAAAATAATGGGAGGAGTCAACTAAGCCGAACTAAAAATGGACCAGGAAATGCGGGAGGTAAAAAGTCAAACAACCAGGGGCAAAGGGTGAGGCAGGTAGGCTGAAGGTGGGACCGGATCTAGGCAGAAACTCTCCACATCCTGGAAAGAAGGCAGGATGTAGCTGTGGAATAATAGCTAATACAACACTTACTGAACCAACTTTTCTTTTTTCTTCTTTTCCTTCAATTCTCTTCTCTTTTTTCTTTTCTTTCTTTCTTTCTTTCTTTCTTTCTTTCTTTCTTTCTTTCTTTCTTTCTTTTTCGGTATATGGTATGCATTATTAATAAATTCATTTAAACTTTACAAGAATGAGAGGTAACTATTATTGTCCTCATTTTACAGATGAGGAAAGTGAGGCACAGAGAAGTTAAGTCATTTGTCCAAGGCTACAAACATACTAAACAGGATTTGAGTCCACAGTAATAAATACCCACTATGTGCCAAGGTTCAACACACACACACATACACACACACACACACACACACACACTCAGAGAATATTTTTGGGGGGGAAAAAGGTAGTATGTTTCCCATCCTTCTTTCTGGCACATAACCTTTTCCCTATTTAACCAAAGGTATATACTGCTTCAGGGAAGATTGTGGTTGTTAAAAGCAAAAGAGATTATTTATTGTTCGGCTCCAAACCCCAAAAGGGACTTTTTTTTTCTTTTCTTCTTTTTTTTTTGCATTTGTAATAATGCAACAGTTTTGGGGGGGGGGCTGTTTCTACATTCTAACAGCTCCTTTTAATTATCAAGAACTTGACTTGACTCATATGGATCACACAGCTTTAATATAAGATATACTAGCAAGAATTCATGGTCAAATAAGAGAAATGCCCTACACACAAGAAACAGAAGGAAGGTCCCTTCTGATAGAAAGAGGAAAGAAAGGCATTGTGTGTATCGTAGATTCCCCCTCCTTATAGGCTGAACTGTGTTCCCCAAAAATCCACATATTTAAGTCTCAAACCCCAGTACTTCAGAATGTAACCTATTTGGAAATAAGGTCTTTAAAGAGGTGATTAAATTAAAATGAAGCCATTAGGGTGGGGCCCTAATCCATTATGACCGGTGTCCTTATAAGAGGAGGAAGAGATGCTAAGGATTTGTGTGCAAAGCAGGTGGGGGGAGGGAAGGAGGACAACCATGTGATAACAGTAGCAAGAGGGCAGCCATCTGCAAGCCAAGGAGAAAGGCTCCAGAAGAAACCAATCTGCTGAACTTCAACCTTGGATTTACAGACTCCAGAACTCTGAGAACATAAATTTCTGTTGTTTTCAGCCATCCAGTCTGTAGTATTTTCTATGGGAGTCCTAGCAAACTAATATAACACTGGGGGAACTCCTTTAGAAGGATGGCAAAAAATAAGATAAATATAGGGGAATCCAACAGAAGTGGGGCTTGCTTCTTACTTCCCCAGACAACATAAGCTTCCTTATTTCTGTGTTCTAACAGCCCAGGTAACAGAGGTAACGACTGAAAATGACAGGACAGTATAATAAATTGGAAGAAGTCCAGTATCACCTTTCTGACTGCTTTGGAGCTGGGATTCCTAGACTTTCAAAGCTAGCCTGACAGTAGCACACCTAGTACCTAGACCTTAGTCTCTAATATCATTTTCCAATAAAAGGAACCAAGTCTTTTTGGAGAAATTGCTGATTCTAGGACTGGGGCCAGGAAATACACAAGATGAGCCTGGAGCATCTTATGTTGCCAGAAAGTAAGGAAGGGGCATGTCACAGTGATGGGTGTTATGTCAAAGGGATGCAGGAGGCAATTCAAAGAGCTCCCAATGGTCAAAGTTGGAACAATTTGAGCAAAAAAATAAAGTGACATTGGATTATAACGTGAAGTATAAAATAAATATCCATGAGTCCATACTAATATAAATAAAAGACTAAATAAATTAATGATGGTAAAACCATGCAGAAGAATTTCAAATAATTTATACAGATACTCTGACCTTAAGGAGTTAAGAGTATAACTCCCATTTATTAAGTGTGGGCTGCATATAGTAACTTCCTTCCAAAGAGTACAACATGGAAAAAGAGGAAAAAAGAGTAAATTTATGGTAGAGAAACATGACAAACACTACCTCAAGCCAGGTGATCAAGGTTAACATCAAGAGTGATAAGTTATTTTGAGAGATGTACCACTAACATGATGTGATAAGAATGACACTTTACCTCTGTGGTCTTCTTCCCAAAAACCGTAAGAACCACAATCCCAATCTAATCCTGAGAAGAGCATCAGACAAATCCCAGTTGAGGGATATCTGACCAGTAATCCTCAAAATTGTCAAGGTCATCAAAAATAAAGCCTGAAAAACTATCATAACCAGAAGGAGCCTATGGAGACATGAGGCTAAATGTAATGTGGTACTTGGGAGGGGATGCTGGAACAGAAAAAGGACATTAGGGAAAAAATGAGAAAATTGGAATAAAGTATGGACTTTAGTTGATAATAATGTATCAACAGGGGCTCATTAATTATGACAAATGTACCATGCTAATGTAAGATGTTAATAATAGGAGAAATTAGGTGTGGGGTATATGGAAACTCTCTGTACTATCTTTGCAGTAATTCCATATATCTAAAATTGTTGTAAAATAAAAGTTTATTTAATTTTTTTAAAGATTTATTTATTTATTCCAGAGAGAGAGACATAGACAGACAGAGAGCCATGGCCGAGCAGGAAGAGGGGCAGAAGAAGAGGGGAAGCAGACTCCCCACTCAGCGTGAAGCCTGAGGAGAGGCTCCATCCCATGACCCTGAGAGGCCCAGAGATCATGACCCCAGCTAAAACCAAGTAGTAGGCTGCTCAACCGACTGAACCACCCAGGTGCCCCTAAAAGTTCATTTAAAAAAGAAAAGAAAAAGACAGCCTGAGCAAGGACTGTCTTGCCAACACCTCTTACACACACATCCTCTTTTTTTTTTTTTAAAGATTTTATTTATTTATTCAACAGAGATAGAGACAGCCAGCGAGAGAGGGAACACAAGCCAGGGGGAGTGGGAGAGGAAGAAGCAGGCTCACAGCAGAAGAGTGATGTGGGGCTCGATCCCACAACGCAGGGATCACGCCCTGAGCCGAAGGCAGACGCCCAACCGCGGTGCCACCCAGGCGCCCCTACACACACATCCTAACTAACAGAGTTCAGCGGGGCAAAAGGATTTTTGGTGTGAAACATCTATTGGAAGGAGGCTGGTATACAGGGGGTGATGCCTCCATAGGATCATGGTTTCCAAAAGCCTGTAAAAGAAGTACCTAGTCAGACATCCAAACACCACTGTTGATGCTTAACATAAAGACTCTTGAAGACCCCCAAAATCACATGCAGAGCTGAGGTCACTGCCCACATTGTCTTGGGAACATAAAATTTAACCTACACCTCAGACTACCATGACAATGAGAATGTTAATAGACACTTTAGGATGCAGTTAAGGAAATCTCAATTTGACTGACTTAAACATAAGGAAAATTTTTAGCTCACATAACAAGTGTCAATATTCTATTACAATATTCTACTCTATAATCTTCAGTGCCTCAGCCATTCCTTAGGTAACTCTCCTGGCACTCTTGTACTCTCCATTTCAGGTATCACATGCAGAAGGAAAAACATCTGACAGAAGAGACATTATTCTTCTCAGAAGAATGAGATTCTTTCATTTTTTTGTTTTTTGGGTTTTTTTTTTTAAGATTTTATTTATTTATTTATTTTAGAGAGAGAGAGAGCACAAGGGGGGTGAGGGGCAGAGGGAGAAGCAGGCTCCCCACTGAGCAGGGAGCCCGAAGCAGGGCTCCATCCCAGGACCCCAGGATCATGACCTAACCTGAAGGCAGATGCTCAACCTAGCCACCCAGGCACCCAAGTGAGACTCTTTTGAAGAGTACTTGTCAGGCGTTTTGCAGAATGTCACTTAGTATGAATTTGTCTGATGCTTTCTCATGATTAGACTGGGGATTTTTAGATTTGGGTAAGAATACTATAGAGATCCAAGTGCCATTCTTATAAGGAACAAGGAAAACTTCCCCTCACCACTCACCAGTCACATCATAAGCCCCTTCCTAAATTAATCGCCAGGAAGAAAAATGAAATTATCATAATCAGTTTAGACCAACCAGGACTTAGCCCTGAGCCACAAAGGGAAGGATATATACCAGACAAAATAGGGCTGGTCTACAAAAATGAACGGGGTATGAATGGACACTGAGCAAGCCACCACCAGTGTCTATGGTTAAAAACCCTAAAAGGCACGGCCTCTACTCAAGAGAATACATTAAAGGAACAAGTGTGTTTTAAAATAAACGAGACACTTTTCATTGCCTAATTTACTTCTTCCTCCAACACTATTACTACCCAGAGGGATTTTTACATCAGTTATAGAAAATAATAAAGCCTTAGGCTTTGTTCTTTTTGCAATCTGATTTGTAATATGTCAAGTTTGATATTTCCATATATGTGATCTCAGATCTGTACAATACCTTGGTAGGTACCATGATCCCCATTTTACAGATGAGGAAATAAACCAAAAGTAGTTAAATAACTTGCCCAACATCACATAGCTAGAAACTGAGTTAGAATTCTAAGCTGTATCTGCAGGCTTCAAGCTTGAAGTGTTTTTTAAGCCACCATATACTTTCCCAGATATCAAGGGAGTAGCAGCAATAAAGGAAACACCTCTAAAAGATAACTTTCATCTATAGCTCCTCTACACCAAAACTACCCTTTCTATTAGCAGCTCAAAGCCCCGTCCTTAACCCCAAGAACAAACATGCACAAGCACTCCAACAAAGATGCTGTAGCTAGCTCAAAATATGGAACTGACATACAAGTAAGAGATTTAGATTTGTGAGCCAGTTGCCTGCATTATCCAAACATAAGTAGTTAAGACACCTACAGCAACATTTCCCAAACTAGTGTGCTTTGCTGGATTCTTCTACCATGATAACAAGTAGGCCATGAAAATAGTAATCTGTGATCAAATTAATTAAAATTAAACAGGCTTATTTACCAATAGAGCCTTTATATGCTAGCAGGCATTATGAACTCCAAGACGACTATATTCCACTTATAATGTTTAACATTTACCTCCAAAAAAAAAAAGGTGTTCCTTTTTAATCCTGACCACTTATAAACAATTCCTAAGAGAGTATTCTGTTTAACACCATTTTAAGAAATACTATTCTACAGGGGAAGCAAAGGCCCAAGGATAGAGTCCATTATTAGGGGGCTGGAGGCAAACAAATAAGTCCAATAAAGACTATAGTAAAGAAGGTAGGAAGCAATCTGAAGAATTCAACATTATAGAAGCAAGAAAGGAGATGGTTTCTAAAAAGAGACAATCAAGAGAACAAAACTATTGAGAGATTAAATAAATTCATAATAAAAAAAATTTTGGATTGGACTAGGAAAACTGTCACTTGTGACCTTTAAGAGAATAACTTCAGAAGAGGGCAGGGAAAGAAGGATAGAAAGCATAATAAAAAAAGATTAGGATGGAAATGATAAAAGAAGTGGATGAAACATTTCTAGACCACCCATAATTGTAGTTTAGCAGTGAAATTAAAAGAAAGAAATTGGTGGGGGGCCTGGGTAGCTCAGTCCATTAAGCGTCTTTCTTCCGCTTGGTTTTGATCCTGGGGTCCTGGGATTGAGCCCGGCGGAGGTGCAGGGAGCATGCTTCTCCCTCTCCCTCTGCGGCTGCCCCTGCTTGTGCTCTCTCTCCGCGTCAAATAAATGTATAAAATCTTAAACAAACAAACAAAAAAGACATCCTTAAGTGAAAATGACTCTTAAAAAAAAAAAGAAGAAAAGAAATTGGTTGGGAAAAGGCAGTATTTAGAGGAATGAAAAAAATTTAGAATGGGGGACACCTGTACCTGGTTGAATGAAGGTAAAAGTGAAAACATACTGAAAGAAACATAATTACAGACCAGCAGATGGAAGAAATGGAACCCAGAGTATAAATGACTAGAGAAAACTTATCTTTCCTCTTCGATTGGAGAGAATTTGAATAGCAATGCAGAGCCAAATCTAAAGACCTTATTTTAACACTCCAAAATTTCATAGATTTCTGCCTACTCCACCCAAGAGAATTTTTCAGTCTTTAGAATTAATGTGTATAAATTTGCTGATGTGTTGCTCCTCTCAGAGGATGTCTATGTTTTGGGCAAAAGGAGAGGGTTACACAGCAACAATTACCTGAGGGCCCCAATCCCCATGAAGTAAATCAGGTGGAGGAAGATGACAATAAGGAAGCTGGAGCTCATGGAGATTTTAATCTATAATGACTTAGTACAAATGATTTTGATATACAAAATAAAAACTTACAATTACAACAGGAAAACACAAAAAAAGTGAAGACTACCATAGAAGGGTCCAGAAAAAAAGGCATCTATTTAGCCCACCCAGAAATTTTCACAACTCTGCTATGCCACCAGAAGTTGCATAAGTCTTATATTAATAATGTAGTTCCAATATGCTGGTGAGTGAGAAAAAAAGACTATTCAGTAGCGGGTCTAGTTACAATCCAGCTTTCAACTTTTTAAATTTAAACTTTGTATGGCTTTCCATTTACATAAAACACCAACCCTGAGAGCTACTTGAGCATGAAAATTTTCATTTTTATTTCTCTCAAGAACAAGGACACTGACATGAAATTCTGTTGCTTAGAACATAATTATAGATTCTATCTTTTTGGCTAACTTCATTAACAATTCCAATTGAGTACATAATTTTGTATTAACTATGTCCAAGTCACAAGTGTGGCTCATATATGGCTCCAGAGCCCATTTATCATAACATTTTGATCACAAAAAAGGCAGTAACATCTGATTCTTCAACTACTTAACATATCAACCTACAGAGTTTAAGAAAAGTCATACAGCTTAAAAAATACATTAAGTACGGGAGTTAGAGGTGGCCCCATTCTTTAATTAAAGAAATTAATATTGATCAGTAGGCATGGAATAAGGATAAGGTAACAATACCAACACCAAATCTGGCAGTCTCCAGATTTGTGTATCTGTAAACCTAAGGCTGCCACATAGGCCAGATGACTACTACTGCCAGCTCAGCAGCTGAGCTTGGAGAAAAGGCGGCATCCCCACACAGGCCACTCTACAGAACCAGAACTTACGGCCAGTTACGTCTGGCAGGGACTGGAGAACGTGGCAGTGATAAACCGGGAAAAATCTGACAGAAACAGGGTTGTTGGCAGTAAGGGGGGCCTCCAGGGCTGCAATTCTGGAAGGCATAAAAGCAGCCACGGAGGGCTAACGCCCCCCCCCACCCCGGGGTTGAAAGAAACTATGGGGGTTGAGAAGAGAGGGCTCGTCCTTACCTTGTCATCCTCGCATCTTTTCCCCAGGCCCTCCCTGGCCTGCAGCCGGCTACTGAGGCGGCCGTAGTCGGCCTCCTTCTGGTCGATCTGTTTCTTGTGCGAGTCCACCAAGAGCAGGAGGTCTGAATTGCGCTTCTCCAGGCGCCCGCGGGCCACCTCGGTGCGTTGGACCTGGCCCTGCAGCTCCGCCACCTCCTCCTGAAGCAGGACGTGGCGGGAGGAGATACTCCAGTAGTTGAAGGCGAGGACCGCGATCACCAGCAGCAGCACCACCAACACGAAAGAAGGCAGGCGGCCGGCCCGCCGGTTAGCTCCAAAACCCACCATGGGGTCGAAGTAGACTGTGCCCTGGGGCCTCGTCGCCAGCACCTGCGGGCAGAAGCTCAGGCCTCAGAAGCTGAGTTGCCCGGGGGACGCGGCCCCAGGGCCGGACGAAGGAGGAGGCGGGCCAATCTGCCTGCCGGCGAGCCGGAGAAGGGGGCGGGGCCGCAAGCCGCAGGCCCCTCCCCGCCCCCCCTCCTCAAATCCGGCCAAAGCGCGTTCCCAAGGCTTTGAAAACGACCCTGCACCAGCCGGGTGGAACCAAGAGAACCCAGCTGCCCGCATCCCGGGCCCGACACCTCAGGGATGGGGGGCGGTGAAAGGTGCCGGAAGGGGGCGGATTTAAACCTGGCCCCGCCCATTGGCTGGGTCCGGGTCGCTTAGGGGGGCCATTGCCTAGTTTCCGCCGACGCCCCCTCTTCTCGCGAGACAGTGAGTTCCTCTCGCCCTTTCCATTCTTATCTCGCGAGTGTTATCGCTGTTGGGCAGAGTGTTGTGTTAATTTTGGCGCTTTGTGTTAGCTCTCGTACCTGAGTTCCAGTCCCTTCAGTTTTCACCCTCTCGGTTCCCTGGACCCAGGGTTTAGGGAGTGCCCGTCCTAACCCGGTTCTCGTGAGAGTTTTTGTCTTTGAGGACATCTGCGGCTGTGGCCGTTTTCTAGGGAAAACAGGTGAGCTGCGGGCAGAAGGGCGACTAGAAAGGTTTTGTACTTGATTCCGTAAAAAGATTTTCTCGTTTGTGCTAATGATATGGAGAGGAAACAAAAAGACCATAATATAGCGGTGCCCCAAACATTACAGAGAAAAATCAAGAGAAACTAAGCTTTATGACTGAAGGGGGTGGTGCCAGCCTGGTTTCCAAGGTTACTGCTTTCACGAAAGAGAAGAACTTTGGAATGTGAGTGTTCTGTTCTTAAACTCACTGCTGCTTTTGTTTTGAGCCAGACTTCCAAATAGAAAATCCAGAAGCTGCCCTCAGTGAATGGTAACTAATGCTGTTACTGACAGCACACTGGGTTAGAAATAACAGCTCTTTTACAAATTATTTTTGCATGCCTAGTCTAATGTTATCCTCTCAACACAGTTTTACACATGAGGAACCCAAGACACGAAGGTGTTCCAGAAACTTTCTCAAAGTCCCATATCTTGTTTAAGACAGAGTTCGGCTTGGATCCAGATCACTGTTCTCTAACTTCATTCCTTTTTGCATTATACCAGGCTAACCACTGCTGTATGTTCATTAATCACAATGATGCAGAAAAAGCTCCTACCTCTTTTGTTTTTTTCTGCAGATTTCCTTTGTCCTGACATAAAAATTTTTGGATGTTATTGGCTCTGTCCTGTTTAAGGAGATGGAGTTGCTTTATTTTTCAAACTTCAAACTTCAGGTTCAAGAACTTCCGTGAGCATAAAACCCCAAGAACAAAAAAGCTTTGGTATTTTCATTCAAATCAGAGTGGTAGGGTTTTGAGGTAGGAAGACTTGTCATCTTTGAATAATTATTCTATGCTTCCTGTCCATTTCAAAAATGAAGTTATTTGTCCAATGGTCCTACAGTAGCCTGGAAGAATTATTGCACCTTCAAGAAGTGATGATTTCTGGGGGCGCCTGGGTGGCACAGCGGTTAAGTGTCTGCCTTCCACTCAGGGCGTGATCCCAGCGTTATGGGATCGAGCCCCACATCAGGCTCCTCCGCTATGAGCCTGCTTCTTCCTCTCCCACTCCCCCTGCTTGTGTTCCCTCTCTCGCTGGCTGTCTCTATCTCTGTCGAATAAATAAATAAAATCTTTAAAAAAAAAAGTGATGATTTCTCTCTCATAGATACAGAAAAACAAGTAACACCAAAATTACTCATCTTCAGTTCACATCAAACTTGAGCCTTTTATTCTGGATTCATAATATCAAAGAAATTGGGGCACCTGGGTGGCTTAAGTCATGATCCCAGGGTCCTGGGATCAAGCCCCACATCACACTCCCTGCTCAGCAGGGAGTCTGCTTCTCCCTCTGTTCACCCCTCTGCTCATGCTCTTCTGTGCTCTCTCTCTCTCTCTCAAATAAACAAATAAATAAAATATTTTTAAAAAAAATAACGAGATCAGGGGCGCCTGGGTGGCTCAGTCATTAAGCGTCTGCCTTCGGCTCAGGGCGTGATCCTGGCGTTATGGTATCGAGCCCCACATAAGACTCCTCTCCTGGGAGCCTGCTTCTTCCTTTCCCACTCCCCCTGCTTGTGTTCCCTCTCTCGCTGGCTGTCTCTCTCTGTCAAATAAATAAATAAAATCTTTTAAAAAAATAAAAATAATAAAAAATAATGAGATCAAAGAAATCTCCTCCAGTCTCAAATGGCAAGCAGACTTTGGCAAGAGGGAACAAAGCAAAAATGGGAAATCATTGACTATAATGAGCCTTCCCATGTACCCTTTCCTCAACTTCATTTTGGCTTTACTCTATGTAGCCAGCGGTTGAAAATTAACTATAAAGTAGTGTTAACTGCTTAAGATGTCACTCTTTCAAAAATGTTTTCATTTTTATGTGGGACATGTAAAAATTTAATATTGCATAAAACACATTCACATACATTTTTTTCAGCAGATGGTTAAAAGAATTATTTGGTACTTATTATTCCATTATTCCATTTTACAGATGCAGAAGTAACTTGCCCAAAGTTCCATGTCTAGCAGGTGGCAGGGCTGAATCTTGAAAGCCAATCCTCTTTCCACTCTTAGCCAGGGAAAAAGTTTTTATTACATTTTGATGGTTACCTCTTCAAGCTATTCTCCCTACTAAAGGAGTCCAATCCACATATCATCAAGACACTGTATAAGTGCTCTCCTAAAGATGGTTATGCATTAAACAAATGGAAGTAAAAGTCAATTCCTTAAGCCAGGTGATCAACTTTAATAACAACATTGATAAATCATGTTATTAGTATATATCCTTGATATGATGTGATGAGAGTAGCACTCTGTGGTTTTCCTCCCCAAAACTCATAAGTTTAGTCTAATTTGTGAGAAAATACATCACACAAATTCCAGTTGAGGCACATTCTACAAAATGCCTGACAAGTAATCCTGCAAACTGTCAAGGTCATCAAAGACAAGGAAAGTCTGAGAAACTTTCACAGGCAAAAGAAGCATAAGCAGCCATGACTACTAAATGTAATGTGGTATTCTGGATAGGATCCTAGAACACAAAAAAGAACACTAAGGGAAAAGGAAGGAAATCTGAATAAAATATGGACTTCAGCTAATAAAATATATTAACTGATTGTCACAAATGTACCATGCTCATATAGGGTGTTGATAATGGAGAGATTAGATGTGGAGTATGTGGGAATTTTGTACAATTTTCACTATTTTTCTGTATTTCTAAAACTGCTCTAAAATAAAAGTATTTTTAAATCATCAGTGTCTATCTTTTGGGGTATCTTTTAGGTTATGATGTATAGACATAAGTATGTTCACATAGCTGGAAAGGCAGTATAATCACAGAGAAATAATGTTTTAAGATTTATTTGAGGGGTAGGGGCGCCCGGGTGGGTCGGTTGTTTTGGGCGTTGGACTCTTGATTTTGGGTCAGGTCATGGTCTCAGGGTCATAGGATGGAGCCCCACTTTAGGTTCCACACTTTGTACTAAGTGTCTGCTTGAGAGAGTCTTTCCCTCCCTCTCCCTCCACCTCTGCTCCTCCCCCTGCACATGCACACTCTTTCTCAAATAAACAAAATCTTTTAAATAGACAAAAAAGATTTATTTGAGGGGTAAGCATCTATTATAAAGGGGCAAGCGAGTTTGAATAACAGAATTTTGTGTTTAATGGAGTTTTCTTTCATTTCTCTTGTGCAATCCAGACCCTTTTTTGAACTCAGAACACTATTTGTCATATGTCTTCAGTTTATGTTGACTCAAAAAATTTTATGTGCTGGGGTGCCTGGTCCGGGTTTTGGTTTCAGCTCAGGTCATGATCTCATGGGTCGTGGGATGGAGCCCCACAATGGGTTTTGCGCTCAGTGATAGCCTATTTAAGGATTCTTTCCCTCTGCCCCTCCCCCCACTCACTCACTTTCTCTCAGGAGCGCTTTCTCTCTAAATAAATAAATAAATAAATCTTGGGACACCTGGGTGGCACAGCGGTTAAGCGTCTGCCTTCCGCTCAGGGCGTGATCCCAGCGTTATGGGATCGAGCCCCCACATCAGGCTCCTCTCCTGGGAGCCTGCTTCTTCCTCTCCCACTCCCCCTGCTTGTGTTCCCTCTCTCGCTGGCTGTCTCTCTCTGTCGAATAAATAAATAAAATCTTTAAAAAAATTAATAAATAAATCTTTAAAAAAAACTTTATGTGTTGCAGTTGAGCTGAGGAGTGGATTATTTTGTAGCTTATTCCTCAATATTAATTTTTTTAAAAGATTTTATTTATTTATTTATTTGAGAGACAGAAAGAAAGAGAAAGAACAGGGAGGGACAGGAAAGAGGGCACAGGAGAGGTTGGGGAAAAAATCTTTGGCAGACCCTGTGCAGAGCACAGAGCCCGAGGCGGTGCTTAATCTCATGACCCTGAGATCAAGCCAAAACCAAGAGTTAGACACTTAACCAACTGAGCCACCCAGATGCCCCAATATTTTTTTAACATTTTATTTTTAAGCAATCTCAATACCCAGTGTAGGGCTTGACCTCAAAACCCTGAGGTCAAGAGCTGCATACTCAACCAACTGAGCCAACCAGTTGCCCCATTATTCCTCAATATTAATGACATTGGGTAGGACTAGGTTAGAGAATGTGTCAGCTCATAGAAATACAAAATACACAAATGTGTTAGGCAAGTTATTTCCATTGCAAGTGGAAAAAAAAAAACCCAGCCAAAACTGCATAAAGCAAAAAATTATATTTATATTAGAAGCATGCTAAGATATTTCACAGTAATATTGGAAAAGGAACAGAAACTGGGGTACCTACAGGGGACTCAATGCTTCCAGGATTCAGTCTATTTCTCCCCTCTGCTTGACTTTATTCCTTCTTTCTTCAGATGGTGCTTTTCTTTGCAGATAAGAAACATGACCCCAGCATTCCGAGGGTCACATCCTGCTAGCTCCTTGATCTGAGAAGAAGGGAATTCTGGATTTCAGTACAAAATTCACCAGGGAAAGATTCTGGTTGTCCAGCCTGATCATTGCACACCACTTAGGTCCATCACTGTGGCCAGGGAGGTAAGGTATTATGATTGGCACAGCATAAGACACTCCCCTATGGCCAGTGGTCAGTCTAATATCGAAAAACAGAAAGAAGACCAAAACAAATAATGTTAGCTACAACTGAGTTTTCTAATTCTTGGGAATGTATCTTCCTTCCAATTAAGAACAGTTAATAAGTGAATAAAGACATTGTATTTCAGGTTGTGTTCCCCAGGAAACAGGCTCTGAGATGGAGATTCATAAGAGGAAAACAGTATTGGCAGAGGGAGAGTTGGAATGCTATGCAGTCTCAGCAAAAGCCTCAGCCAGTTCTACCTAGAGTCTGAAGCTGGGGAGGCCCTTCAGCGTTGTCCTGAGTCAGAGGGGTCCAGGCCTTTATACCCCCACATCAACCAGGTTTTGGACAGCTAAGGGAAAAGGGCTAGTACACTGTGTGTTAACTCCAGTCCATTAGTAACAATTTCTGAATTACTGTATTAAAAAATGTGAGAAATTGTATCTGGGCTAAGTGAGGAAGAATGCTATGATCAATTAGTAATTTGTCCACAGGCACAGGAGGGGGTATGATGTCATGCATGGGAGGTGGATGCTATCATGCACAACCCAGATCCTCTTTCAGGCGTAAAGGACTTTTTTTTTTTTTTAAAGATTTTATTTATTTATTTGACAGAGATAGAGACAGCCAGCGAGAGAGGGAACACAAGCAGGGGGAGTGGGAGAGGAAGAAGCACGCTCATAGCAGAGGAGCCTGATGTGGGGCTCGATCCCACAACGCTGGGATCACGCCCTGAGCCAAAGGCAGACGCCCAACCGCTGTGACACCCAGGCGCCCCCAGGCGTAAAGGACTTATTCCCCCAGCTGCTGGAGTGCTGCCAACAGAGAGCCTTCAATTATCAGCCCTCTTCAGAAATGCCTCAGTTAAAGAGGACTACCTTGTGAATGGAATGCCCTGTTCCCATCGCAACTGACAACTAATGCTAGTGAAGAGAACACACTTTTGTTATTTCCCTATGTCAAACCCATTTCCTATGGAATGTACTACAGAGGTAATGTGGGCTCTGGAGTAAGAAAGCGTGAGTTGAAATCTCTGCCTCTTATTACTTTTGTAACATAAGGCAAGATACTTAACTTCGGTATCCCAGGTGTCCCATTTCCAAAGTGGCATATCAATCAGGATTAAGTTTGGCTCCATATCAGGTGGAAAAATAACTTGAACAAGATAGGCTTTTTTTTCTCTCTCACATAAAATACATCCAGACACAATCAATCCAGGACTGGTATGGCAGGCTCCTTCAAGCTCATTGTTGTCATCCCTACAGTATAAACCTCATCTTCACTTCCAGACTTGACTTTCTTGATCCAGGAAGCAGAAAAGAAGAAGGACACCAACCTACCTACCTTCAGCTTTTAAGAAGACTTCTCCAAATGTGTATTTCCACTTACTTCTCATTGATCTGAACATAGTCACATGGTCACCCCCAGAGACCAGGGAGGCAAGGAAATATAGTTTTACACCAACAATGTCTTCAGCTGAAAATTACAGTTTCTTAGTACAAGAAAGGAGGGGAAAAGTATAGGGAAACAAGAACAAACTTTGTCACAAATGGGGATAATAATAATGCCTATCTTATAAAGCTGTTGTATGAACTAAGCGAGTTAATATATGTTACCATGCTGAGAAGAAGCTAAGATGGTGGAGTAGTACAAGGACCCTAGGCTTGCCTGGTCCCTCAAAATCAATCTGAGCACGGGCAGAAAAAACTGCATAACTAGAAGGAGAGAAGAGGTCATATTGTGGAAAGTAGAAAATGTGGAGACCTGTCTTGGGGGAGAAGTTGATCGTGGGTTCCATGGATGGGAGGAGCCCTGGTCTCAGAGGGAGGTCAGAAAGAGAGACAGACAGACAGAGAGGAAAGCACAGGGGATTGCACATGGCAAAACACGTCCCCAAAGCCATTGACTGGAAAAATGAGAGGGGCTGATTTTTGTGAGTTCTTACAACCACAGGGCTCAAAGACTGGAGTTTTAGAGGTCCACAGTTTGGCAGGTGTAGAATCAGCAGGCAATGCAGTGCTCCTATGGAGAAGGAGGGCACATATCGTCTGGGCAGATCTGAGGATCCTCTGGGACACACTGAGAGTGACTGTTCCCCTTTCTTAGAGCAAATCTGAAAGAGGTGGCATTGCTGCTCCAGGTACAAAGGAGCCCATGGGCACCATTTCTCTCCCCAACCCCTCAGCATAAGCTAACATCATTAAGCAGCACAGTACCAACAATGGAGGCAAAAACCACTTAACACCAACCCTGTCCCCCTGCACTCTGCAGATGCTGCTTTTCTCCAGCATGTTTGCCTGAGAACCAAAGCAGCATGTCCCTCCTCCAGAATGCCAGCACAACATTCCCCTTCCCACACCACACACACCACATCTATTGACCGTAGAGTTTTGCAAATCTTCAGCTCTAATGGAAATAGTAGCAGGTCTCTTTTAACAAGCAGACCAGAGCACACCTAGTTAAAAGTCACTACATTCTGGACAAGGTCAAAATAATCCCTACTGAAGGCAAGGAGAAACTTTGCAGAAGACTTACCTGAGGGAAAGAGCAGCTAAAACACAGCAGCAGAGTGCATACAGCATACACCAGAGAACCTGCCTGAAGTGCCAGGCCCTGGATTGTATATGACCTCTTCTTTACAAAGCCATTACTCTCAGGAGCAGGAAATATAACAGACTTTCCTAACACACCGAAGAAGACAGAAACCTAGACAAAAAGCCAAGATGGAGGAATTCAGCCCAAAAGAAAGAACAAGAAAAGGTCACAGCCAGGGATCTAACCACAACAGCTATAAGTAATATGCTTGACCCAGAGTTTAAAGTAACAATCATAAGGATACTAGCTGGGCTTGAGAAGGGCATAGGAGACACCAAGGAATTCCTTACCACAGAGATAAAAGACCTAAAAACGAGTTCAGCCAAAATTAAAAGTGCTGTAACTGAGATGTGAAACCAACTGGATGAAATGTCCACAGGATGGAAGAATCAGAGGAACAAATAAATAATACAAAAGATAAAATTATGGAAAATAATAAAGTTGAAGAGAAGAGGTAAAGAAAAATATTGGATCATGAATGTAGGCTTAAGGAACTCAGTGACTCCATAAAGCATAATAACATTCGTATGATAGGAGTCCCAGAAGAAGAGAGGGGAGAAAGGGGCAGAAGTCTTATTTGAGCAAATTACAGCTGAAAATTTCCCTAATCTGGGGAAGGAAACAGACATCCAAGTCCAGGAGGCACAGAGACCTTCCATCAAAATTTTAAAAAGCAGGCCAACACCAAGACATACACTAGTTAAATTTGCAAAAAATAGAAATAAAGAAAAAAATACTAAAAGCAACAAGACAAAAGAAATCCCTAACTTACAAGGGAAGACATATAAAGTTAGCAGCAGATCTCTCCATAGAAACTTGGCAGGCCAGAAGAGAGTGGCATGATATATTCACCATGCTGAATGGGAGAAATATGCAGCCAAGAATATTCTATCCAGCAAGGCTGTCATTCAGCATAGAAGAAGAGATAAAGAGTTTCCCAGGCAAACAAAAGCTAAAGGAGTTTGTGATCACTAAACCAGCTCTGCAAGAAATATTAAAAGGGACTCTCTGAGTGGGAGAGAATGACCAAAAGTGACAAAGACTAGAAAGGAACAAAGAAAATTTCCAAAAACAATAACTTAGCAGGTAACACAATGGTACTAAACTCATCTCTCAATAATCATTCTGAATGTAATTGGATTCAGTGCTTCAATCAAAGGCATAGGGTATCAGAATGGATAAAAAAACAAGACCCATCTATATACTGTCTACAAAAGACTCATTTTAGATCTAAAGAAACCTGCAGATTGAATGAGGGGATAGAGAACCATTTATCTTGCTAATGGACATCAAGAGAAAGCCAGAGTAGCCATACTTACATTGGACAAACTAGATTTTATTTATTTTAAGATTTTATTTATTTATTTGAGAGAGGAGAGAGAGCACACAGTGGGGAGGGGCAGAGGGAGAGGGAAAGAGAGAATCTCAAGCAGACTCCCTGCTGAGCGCGGGGCCCACAGTGGGGCTCAATCTCACAACCTGAGCTGAAATCAAGAGTTGGGGGCACTCAACCAACTGAGCCATCTAGGCAACCCCAGACAAACTAGATTCTATATTTTTTTAAGATTTTATTTATTTATTTATTTATTTAGAGAAAGAGAGAGAGTGAGTGAGAGAGCAGAAGCAGGGAGAGGGGAAAGGGGAAGGGAGAAGCAGGCTCCCCACTGAGCAGGGAGCCCAATGTAGGGCTCAATCTGAGGCCCCTGGGACCATGCATGCCTAACCGACTGAGCCACCCAGGCGCCCCAACAAACTAGATTTAAACCAAAGACCGTAACAAGAGGTGAAGAGAGATGTTATATCATAATATATAAGGGATCTATCCAACAAGAAGATCAAATGATTATGAATATTTAGGCCAGCAACTTGGGAGCACCCAAATATATAAAACAATAACAAACATAAAGGAACTCATTGATAATAATATAATAAGAGTAGGGGACTTTAACACCCCACTCACATCAATGGACAGATCAACTCAGCAGAAAATCAACAAGGAAACAATGGCTTGAATGACACACTGGACCAGATGGACTTAAAAGATATATTCAGAACATTTTATTCTAAAGCAGCAAAATATATATTCTTTTCAAGCGCATGTGGGACATTCTCCAGAATAGATCCCATACTGGATCACAAATCGTGCCTCAACGTGTACAAAAAGGTTGAGATCATAGCATGCATATTTTCCAGCCACAACGCTATGAAACTTGAAGTCAACCACAAGAAAAAATTTGGAAAGACTACAAATACATGGAGGTTAAAGAATATCCTACTAAAGAACGAATGGGTCAACCAGGAAATTAAAGAAGAAATTTAAAAAAAAAACCCAAGTATTTGGAAATAGGTATAAAAAACAAAATAATGAAAACACAATAGTCTAAAACCTGTGGGATGCAGCAAAAGTGGTCATAAAATGGAAGTATATAGCAATACTGGCCTTTCTCAAGAAGCAAGAAATTTTCAAATACGCAACCTAACCTTACACCTAAAGGATCTAGAAAAAGAACAAATGAAACCTAAAGCCAGCAGAAGAAGGGAAATAATAAAGATTAGATGAGAAATAAATTATATAGAAACAAAACAAAAAGTAGAACAGATAAATGAAACCAGGAGCCGGTTCTTTGAAAGAACTAATAAAATTGATAAGCCCCTAGCCAGACTTATCAAAAAGAAAAATGAAAGGACCTAAATAAATAAAATCATGAATGAGAGAGGAGCAATCACAACCAACACTACAGAAATACAAACAATTATAAGAGAATATTATGAAAAATTATATGCCAAAAAATTGGGCAACCTGGAAGAAATGGATAAATTCCTAGAAACATATAAACTACCAAAACTGAAACAGGGAGAGATAGAAAACCTGAAAAGACTGATAACCAGCAAAGAAATTGAATCAGTAATCAAAAATCTCCCAACAAAAGTCCAGGGCCAGCTGGCTTTCCAGAGGAATTCTACCAAACATTCAAAGAAGAGTTTATACCTACTCTTCTCAAACTGTTCCAAAAAATAGAAATGGAAGGAAAACTTCCAAACTCCTTGTACTAGGCCAGCATTATCTTAATTCCAAAACCAGACAAAGACCTCAATAAAAGATATTACAGGCTGATATCCCTGATGAGCATAGATGCAGAAATTCTCAACAAAATACTAGCAAATCAAATCCAACAGTACATTAAAAGAATAATTCACAACAGTCAAGTGGGATTTATTCCAGGGCTGCAAGGGTAATTTCATATTCACAAATCAATCAACATGATACACCACATTGATAAAAGAAAGGATAAGAAACATATGATTCTCTCAATAGATGCAGAAAAAGTATAGCATCCATTCTTGATAAAAATCTTCAATTAAGTAGGGATAGCGGGGACATATCTCAACATTGTAAAGGCCATATACGAAAGACCCCATAGCTAATATATTCCCTAATGGGGAAAAACTGAGACTTCTTCCTCTACAGTCAGGAATAAGACAGGGATGTCCACTCTCACTGTTATTTAACACATAGTACTAGAAGTCCTACCCTCAGCAATAAGACAACAAAAAGAAATAAAAGGCATTTTATTTGGCAAGGAAGAAGTCAAACTTTTACTCTTCTCAAACTACATGATACTCTGCGTAGAAAACCAGAAAGATGCCACCAAAATATTGCTAGAATTCATATATAAATTCAGTAAACTCGCAGGGTACAAAATCAACACACAGAAATCTGTGGCATTTCTTTTTTTTTTTTTAAACATTTTTTATTTATTTATTTGACAGAGATAGCCAAAGAGAGAGGGAACACAGCAGGGGGAGTGGGAGAGGAAGAAACAGGCTCCCAGCGGAGGAGCCCGATGTGGGACTCGATATTGGAACACAGGGATCACGCCCTGAGCCTAAGGCAGACGCCTAACGACTGCGCTACCCAGGCGCCCCCGTGGCATTTCTATACACCAATAATAAAGCAGCAGAAAGAGATATTGAAGAATTGATCCCATTTACCATTGCACCAAAATCCATATCTAGGCATAAACCTAACCAAAGAGGTAAAAGATCTGTACTCTTTGTACAGATTCTATACTATACAAGTATAGAATGCTTATGAGAGAAATTGAAGATGACACAAAGAAATGGAAAAATATCCCGTGCTCATGGGTTGGAAGAACAAAATATTGTTAAAATATCTATACTACCCGAAGCAATCTACACATTTAATGCAATCCCTATTGAAATACCACCAGCATTTTTCGCAGAGCTAGAACTAACAATCCTAAAATTTGTGTGGAACCACAAAAGACCCTGAATAGCCAAAGCAATCTTGAAAAAGAAAAGCAAAGCTGGAGGCATCACAATTCCAGACTTGAAGTTATATTACACAGCTGTAGTAAACAAGATACTATGGTACTGGCACAAAAACAGACACATAGATCAATGGAACAGAATAGAAAACCCAGAAATGGACCCACAACTATATGGTCAACTAATCTTCGACAAAGCAGGAAAGAATATCCAATGGAAAAAAGATTACCATTTTAGCAAATGGGGTTGGGAAAACTGGAAGGCAACATCAGAAGAATGAAACTGGACCGTTTTCTTACACCATACACAAAAATAAATTCAAAATGTATGAAAGACCTAAATGTGAGACAGGAAAGCATCAAAATCCTGGAGGAGAACACAGGCAGCAACCTCTTCGCATTGGCTGAAGCAACTTCTTACTAGATATGTCTTTGGAGGCAAGGGAAACAAAAGCAAAAATAAACTACTGGGACTACATCAACATAAAAAGTTTCTGCACAGTGAAGGAAACAATCAACGAAACTAAGAGGCACCCTATGGAATGGGGAAATATATTTGCAAATGATGTATGAGATAAAGGGTTTGTATCCAAAATCTATAAAGAACTCACCAAATGCAACACCCAAAAGCCAAATAATCCACTTAAAAATGGGCAGAAGACATGAATAGACATTTTTCTAAAGAAGACATACTGATAGCTAATAGGCACAGGGAAAGATGCTCAACATCATTCATCATCAGGGAAATACAAACGGAAACTACAATGAGATACCACCTCACACCTGTCAGAATGGCTAAAATTAACAGCACAGGAAACAAGTGTTGGCAAGGATGAGGAGAAAGGGAAACCCTCTTACACTGTTGGTGGGAATGCAAACTGGTGCAGCCACTCTGGAAAATAGTATGGAGTGTCCTCAAAAAGTTAAAAATAGAGCTACCCTATGATCCAGCAATTGCACTACTAGGTATTTACCCAAACGTTACAAAAATACTAATTCGAAGGGACACATGCACCCTGATGTTTATAGCAGTGTTATCAACAATAGCCAAATTATAGAAAGAGCCCAAGTGCCCATCAACTGATGAATGGATAAAGAAGATGTAGTAGATATACACAATGGAATATTACTCAACCATCAAAAAGAGTGAAATCTTGCTATTTGTAACAACATGGATGAAGCTGGAGTGTATTATGCTAAATGAAACAAGTCAGTCAGAGAAAGACAAAAACCGTGTGATTTCACTCCTATGTGGAATTTAAGAAACGAACCTCAGTTCAGGTTGTGATGTCAGGGTTATGAGATCAAGCCCTGAGGAGGGCTCTGTGCTCAGCATGCAGTCTGTTTAAGTTTCTCTCCCTCTGCCTCTGTCCCTCCCTCCCCACCATGTGCTTTCTCTCTCTCTCAAATAAATTAATTAATTAAAAAAGAAAGAAATGAAACAGAAGAACATGGGGGAAAAAAGAGACAGGCAAACTATAAAATAGGTTCCTAACTATAGAGAACAAACGAAGGGTTGCTGGAGGGGAGGTGGACGAGGGTATTAAGGAGGGGACTTTCTTTGATGAGCACTGGGTGTCGTATGTAAGTGATGAATTAGACTTCTATACCTGAAACTAATATTACACTGTATGTTAACTAACTGAAATTTAAATAAAAACTTTTAAAAATGTATGTACCATGCTTAGAATAGGCACTTAGCAAGTATTCAATAAATGCTGCTAATATTACAATTAGTATCACTACAGCAGTGATTCTCAGTTTGTGGGGAGGGCATGAACAAACCTATATGTTCATTAACCCTTGTCTGTATATTGAATAAATGATTTTACAAAATCTCATTACTTTTTAAAAGTTCTGAGATGTTATTGTGATGAATGAAATTAAAACTTATTTAAAATTACTAGTAATTTCATCATAAGCTTCATTACATATTTTCCTAATGGACACTGAAAGTATAATTACTGTCATGTAGTCATCTGTACAGTTTCTGACATTAAAAAAGAAGTTCTTAGAGTCAAAAGATTGGTAATCTTGGGTCCAGACCCCCATATCTTTGGTAGACTGTAATCTAGCTTTTATCTGACTCTCCAGACTTATTTTTCCCTTCTATCCCCTATGCCCTAGCTCAAAGGATATCCTGTTTCCCGGGCTATATTACGTATCTGACTCTTTTTTGGCTATTTCATATTGGAACACTTCCCCAAGTTCCTTCCTTCTTTCACTACCATTTATTCATGAATGTATATATCATTAATAACAATCATTAATAACAGCAATACAAATTTCTCAGGTACTCACATAATCGCAATTATATTGTTAATATAATAGTTAATTGAGAAAATACTTAATTGAAAAGATTATGAAGTGAATAATGCTTTTAAATGAAAATTTTAAAAACTCATCAGGGCATTGAGCTTTTGGAAACCTGCTTTATTCAAGACTTTAAATCATGAGTGTGCATTAATTAATTGACTAATTAATTAATCAAATATTCATTGAGTGTCTGCTATGTGCCAGATAGTGGAGGTAGGAGGAGGTGCAGGGCATACAGAAGAGGCAGAGTTCTTCTGAAGCTTCTAGTCTCTTCCTCCTTTACCAGTGCCCAACGAGGGAAATAGTCCACCCCCTTTAAAACACTTTTGACACCTCCCACTCCCTGCTGCTCTCAAGTAGAACTGATCACTATTTTAGTGTGCTTCCATGATATTTTCTAGATTTCTATCATAACAGTTTATTTTGCTGTGACACGTCAGCCTTTTACTAGACTTTTAATAGATGTTCTTCTGTAGAACTATGTCAACAGATATTATGGAGTAGGCTGTGATTTTGTTTTGATCCCATACCATTAGGCTTTCCTCCCCTTCTCCGATGACTGCTCACTTCTTTCTTCCCAGTTTCTTTGGATTTGTCTGAAACACTTTCTGAATGCTCTCTTAAGCGTTTCACCCTTATGCTTTTTTCTTATATTCTTGAATTGTGAAATTTTAGAACAGAAAGCAAATTTAGAGATTGCCTAATCTTAAACTTCGATTTTACAGATGAGAATGAAAATCCATAAAAGTAATGTGACTTGCTCAAGATTATTCTGTTCTGGGGCGCCTGGGTGGCACAGCTTGGGCGTCTGCCTTCGGCTCAGGGCGTGATCCCGGCGTTAGGGGATCGAGCCCCACATCAGGCTCCTCTGCTATGAGCCTGCTTTCTTCCTCTCCCACTCCCCCTGCTTGTGTTCCCTCTCTCGCTGGCTGTCTCTATCTCTGTCAAATAAATAAATAAATAAAATCTTAAAAAAAAAAAAAAAAAGATTATTCTGTTCTACCAGTCAATGGCAGACATGAGATTAGAAGTTAAACTTTCTTCAAGATCCAGCATAAATCTGTCCTCTCTGAGACCTTCTTCCAAGTTCCCGGTCAGCTCATATTTTGCCCTTCTGAATCATGAACGTATTGTCTACAAACTGCACCATTTTGGCGATGGTCATAGAGCATAATACTGCTTCACATCATTACTCAATTCCTTCGCATTAGTATATCCTAACTGGCCAGTTAGTTGTAAACATCAGTAAACACAGATTTTGTCACTTTTATTTTCTCTTTTTAGCAGGGAGCACAGATGGGTATATCCATTATCTTACATAGTAGGGATTTAAAAAATATTTTTCACTGATTAACCACCACTTCTCACATATCCTCTTGAAATATTATTCTTGGGGCACCCAGGTGGCACAGTGAGTTAACCGTCCATCTTTTGGTTTTGGGTGTGCATGGAGCCCCACCTCCACGCTCAGTGCAAAGTCGGCTTAAGACTTTCTCGCCCTCTCCCTCTGCCCCTCCCCCCACTAAAATAAATTAATCTCTTAAATAATAAATAAAACATAATTGTTCTTGTTCCTTAATATTTTGGTTGTAATTCCTTTTGTAATTTTTAAAAACCAGACTTAGATTCTTTGCAATCAATGAAAAGATGGTTATGCCTCTGCAGTCTGCTGCAATGTCTTTTTTTTTTGAGACTTGGCAGAAAACCCAAGGTTTCTGCCCTATTTTTTGTTTTCAGCACTGCAGTTCATCTCATCTTCTAGCTCTTGGTGGCTTTCTCTTCTACACATTGTTCTATAGAGTGACCCAATTAAACGTGGCCCCATTAAATGTAGTGGGATTTATGTGAGGCTGGTTTCAAATGATCATCCTGTAACATTCCAAACCTTTATTGTATTTGTTTATTTTGGTTCCCTGGTACAGTGTACTTGCTGCTGATGTTAGCGTGATACCACAGTAAATCCTCCCTTGCTGATGTTCAGGCGGAAGACACACCACGAGCAGAGCTCGTCATGTGTCATATATTTGCCCTTTGGGCAGTTCCTCGTTTATCCATTGTCTGAGCTTTAAGTAGAAGCTAAAAGCCTTTTTTTAACCTACACAGTTTTTCACTAAATCTGTGAGTTTCAGCATGTTGTTTGTGTTGTTTTCAGCAGTGCGATCCCTGATCTGTATCAAGTAAACATGATGATGGATTGAACTCACTTCACTGCTCCCGCTCAGGTGCTCGGTTTTGATTTGTCAGTATCTTAGAGAAGCAGCACATTGCATGCCAAGACAGAACAGAAGCCAGGGTTTACAAAAGACCGTATCTTCCCCCAGGAAGACCATTTTTTAAAATCAGGGTAGTGTAGTAAATTTGAAATATTAATATGTTTTGAAATATGTCTGCAACAACCTTATTACATTATTCTTAAAATATTCTTTCTTTTGGCATCTGGACATTGCTGGGATTATTTAAAATCCATATTAAAAATTATTGGGGGGCAGCTGGGTGGCTTAGTTGGATAGGCACCTGACTTCAACTCAGGTCATGATCTCAGGGTCCTGGGATTAAACCCTGCATGGAGCAGGGAGCCTGCTTGTCCTTCTCTTTCTGCCCCTCCCCCTGCTCATGCTCTCTCTCTCTCAAATGAATAAAATCTTTAAAAAAATGATTGGGACTTTTGGGGTGCCTGGCTGGCTTAGTAGCTACAGCATGTGACTGTTGGATCTTGGGGTGGTGAGTTCAAACTCCACATGTGGAATACAGTTTACTTAAAAAATTATTGGAACTTTAAAGAAAATCTATTAATTTCTGAAGCCAAGTAACTTATTTCAAGTGGCAACTAGGTCACGCTCTATACACACTGCGCTATTTCATGCCTCCTTGCCTTGGTACATTCTATTCCTCTTTCCTTGAATGCACTCCCTTCTTGTTCTGTAAGTCCTTTATGATCTTATTTGAATGTCTTTTACTGAACTGTTTCCTCTTTGTGCCTCTACGACACCTAACTTACTTGTCTGATATTACACTTGTTATATATATATATTATAGCTATTAGTTTACATATTTATCACCCTATTGGACTGTGAAACCCTTAAGGATGAGAACTTTGTCCTATTTATCTTCTCATCATGTAATGCTGTGGCTGGTATATATTATGTTTGATGAATGAATGAAAAATATCTATTCCCTCTGGATGTAGTCAACTCATCCTTAGTCTCTCTACCACATATAAGAAAAATCCTAAAAGTCTGAATGTTTCCTTTTTTTTAGAAATTAAAATAATTTAATAGTTTACTTTCAAGCTTATGAAAGTAATGCACACTCAGAACAACAACAAAGTAATCAGATAATCAAAAAGGAAAAAACAAAAGTGAAAATTCCTCATAATTCCACCCATCCGAGTTTAACTACTGCTAACATTTTAGTATAGATTTTTCCAGACTTTTTTCTCTCTACATACATACATACACAAGATATAAAACTAAAACTAAATATTATACATACACATAGTGACCTACTTTTTCATTTAATATCTTGTAAGCAACTTTCTGTGTTGATAAATTTTAACACTACGTATTCAGTTTGGGTAACTGCAGAGAAAGATGAATTTAAACAATCCCTGCAGGTGCACACTATGTATTTTAGGTAGATTCTTGTGGTTGCATGAAACAAAGACACTCCTCCCACACCCAGGACACTTAAAAAATATAAATAAGACCCATTCAAACTGTCTCAAGGAAAAGGAGGTTGTCTTGTAAGACATACATAGATTGGAACTGGAAATCCATCTATCAGGAATCAAGCTCTAGGAACCAGTTATTCTTTCTGCTGCTGCTCTCTCTCCTCTTTCCCCATGTCTCCCTAATACTCCTTTCCTAGAGTGTTTGTTTCTTCTAACCTTCCATTTGCACATACTCAGACTTGGCTGACTGCAGACTCTTAACTTATGACATTCTTTCAGTTTCTGTTCCTACTTCTCAGTCTATGAAGTTCAGCTATTTTCATCCCACACCCAGAAGATGACCTTGCACACTCTACTTTGTATCCCCTGGGTGTAGAAACTTGAGAAGTGGCAAAAGATGAGGATGAAGAGATCAGTGAAGGTTAGATCATGGAGAAGCCCCTACCAAAGGGCCTGAATTTTTAGTCAAGAGTAAGGGAAAGCCATCAAGGTTTTAAGAGAGAGTGACACAGTCAGACTTATGATTTAGTAACACTTCTCTAGCTAAGTGTGATTGTGCTTACAAGTCTATAGAAGACAGGAAAGCAAGTTAGGACACTGTTGCAATAATTCAGGTAAGAAATACTAGGGGCAGGGAAATAGTTTTTAATTTGAACAACAAGATCTATACTGAGCCCATTCACTGAAATGGGAAATCCTGGAGAACTGAACAGAAGTTTCTTCGCAAATGAATTTGTAGTTGCTTCTCTTTTTTTAAAATATTTATTTATCTGACAGAGAGAGCATAAGCAGGGGGAGCAGCAGAGGGAAAGAGAGAAGCAGGCTTCCCGCTGAGCAGGGAGTCTGATGTGGGGCTCGATCCCAGGACTCTGGGATCATGACCTGAGCTGAAGGCAGATGCTTAGCCAACTGAGCGACCCAGGCTCCCCTGTAGTTGCTTCTATAACTACAGAACATTTTCCAGTTGTAGAGAAAAATTGCACATCACTTCTCTCAGTCCTTGAAGATCTTCATCTGACAACCTCAGATCTTTCTACTCTCAAATGTAAGCAAGAGCTGTGTGGGGATGTAGTTGTCTTGAGTCTTAAGCCATGCAGCTAACTTATTCCTCTGGCTTTATCCTCTATATAATGAAATCAATTTTCTTGACTAAATACCATGTCATGCCTTTCGCTTTTCTCCTGCCAATGTGTAAAAAATATATAAGAAAAAATACAAAGATACCTTTTGATAACCTGTTGGTAAAGTGTGATTTATCTCTATGGCCCTTTTTTCCTTTTTTTTTTCCCCCTCTGGGAAATTGTTTTGGAGGAAACATCCATCTAGACTGTTTTTCACTTCTAGAAAATATTAGGATGGCTGATTGATGCTTTGGAAAATGAATTCCTTGGGAAAAGGAAACAAGATTCCTGGTTTAGTCAGAGAGCTTTGTTATAAGACACAAACCATTCCCTTGGTCTGAGGGTGAAATAGTAGGTAAGGCCTGGGAAGTTTCATCATGCTGGTGCTCTTTGCACTTCCTTTTATTCCCCAAGAAGGACCTATCCAAGCAAGACAGATGTCCAACTTCCCTGAGCATGCTTGGAATAGGAGACCTTTCTCCAGTACCTTTCTTGCTTTTCCACTGGGGGATAATTTTTGGGTGGGAGCAAGTTAAGTCTAAGAACTTGCTAACTTGAAACATTGCTTTTAGGATACATGTCTTAGCTATAGTACTATTTATCTATAACTTTGGCTAAAGTAGCAGGACTTGAGCCATCTCGCCTAAATCCATTGAACTATTTCCCCCAAACGCTAACCAAGGATTAACAAGGATTTATCTCTTGCTTGGAATTAAAGATCATTTATACATCCTTGGGGCGCCTGGGTGGCACAGTGGTTAAGCGTCTGCCTTCGGCTCAGGGCGTGATCCCAGCGTTCTGGGATCGAGCCCCACATCAGGCTCTTCTGCTATGAGCCTGCTTCTTCCTCTCCCACTCCCCCTGCTTGTGTTCCCTCTCTTGCTGGCTGTCTCTATCTCTGTCAAATAAATTTAAAAAAAAATCTTAAAGATCATTTATACATCCTAGATGAGAGTTCTTCTAAATGGCTACGCAGATGGGATGCTCATAAAAATAGATGGGGAGGTGGTCCATGGAGCAAATCATTTTGGGAAGCACTTCATTCTCCACTTTCTACTTGAAGTTTCACAAATTACATTAAGATATTAAAAGCTATATGAGAAGTTCTATAATAAAGAAACCTATTGATTTTTTGATAGTTTTTTTGAAATATAATTTATATGCCATAAAGTTTATAATTTAAAGTGTATAACTCAATGATTTTGTGTGTATTTACAGAGTTTTACAACCATAGCACTTTCTAATTCCATTTCTTTTTCGTTTTCCCAAAAAAGAACCCACAAGCGGTCACTCCCCATTCTCTCTCGCCCCTCCTTTTTTTCCCTGTAGATTTGCCAATTCTGGATATTTTACATAAATGGATTCATATAATATGTGGTCTTTTGTGATTGTCTTCTTTCACTCAGTATAAAGGGCTCGAGGTTCATCCACGTTTGTAGCATGTATCAGTGCTTCATTACTTTTTATTACCAAATAATATTCCAATATAAAGATATGCCACATTTTATTTATGTTTATGATGGACATTTAGTTTGTTTCCATTTTTTAGCTATTATGACTAATGCTTCTATGAGCATTCATGTACAAGAACACATGTAAACCTTGCATGTGTTGAATAGCAGGCTGAGGCTATGGACACATCCCTGTAAGTATGTGTACTTTGTCAACTGTCACTTGGAGAGCCAAGTTTCACTAGAAATATATTGTATTCACTTATCCTTAGGTTGTTCTTTTTCCTCAAAATAATGCATATAAATTATATCAAAAGAAAGGGAAGAACATATCAGCTGTTACAAAAATGTTTGCATGCTTTATACTACTTTACTTTTTACTACTTTATAACTACTTTATAACATTTCTAAGTAGAGAAGAAAGGAAACCTACCTTTTAGTGCACCAAATAAGAAGGGTGTCTGGATGTCTTGGAGGTCTTCTACTGACAATCTTGATTAAAAGAGAAGGCTAGTTACCTGGGAGGCAAGTAGCAGTAACCAGGTCATGTCCTACGGGCAGGAGGGCATCAGTCTCCAGCTCTGCTTGAAATTTGGACAAAATCCCAGGAACAAAATCACCAGTAGATGACTGATAAACCGGTTCAGGTAATATCTGATACTTAATGTTATCGTGAGTAAAATACAAGAAACATTTTAACTGATGCCTGTCTCTTAGAGAGCTGACACTTTAACTCATTCAACCTATTAATTAATTTGGGCCTCTGTTTTAAATGCCCCCCTCCTTTTGCAATAATACTTGTTAACTTTCTTGGAATTAGTCCCATGAAGCATACCTTGGGAAATGCTGTTTTAGTTACTTCAGTTCTTAACTTTATTCCATGAGCAAATTATTTTCTCTTGAGGTCAAAAGTTGTGATCTTCTCCTAACAGCAATCATTTGAGACTTCATAAAACATAACATACAGAAGCTAAACCTGGCCTTCTTTTCATATTTGTGTCTTGGAGACAGTTTAACTAATTTCTAATACAGACCTAGGTCGAAATGATTTGTGCTTTTTATTTTTTTTATTTAAAGATTTTATTTATTTATTTGAGAGAGAGAGAGAGAGACAGCCAGCGAGAGAGGGAACACAAGCAGGGGGAGTGGGAGGAAGAAGCAGGCTCATAGCAGAGGAGCCTGACGTGGGGCTCAATCCTATAACGCCAGGATCACGCCCTGAGCCGAAGGCAGTTAACCGCTGTGCCACCCAGGCGCCCCTGATTTGTGCTTTTTAAATGAGTAGTCAAAGTCCTGAAATTTATTGGTTTTTTATTTTTTAATTTAAATTAAATTTAAATTTAATTTAATTTACATTCCAGCTAATTAACATATAGGTCAAAATCCCAAAATTTAAAAACTGATGTAACACATGCAGAAGAATTACACTGGACCATTTCCCTATACCACACACAAAAATAGACTCAAAATCAATGAAAGACCTAAATGTGAGACAGGAATCCATCAAAATCCTACAGAATAGAGGCAGCAACCTCTTCAACCTTGGCCACAGCAACTTCTTGCTAGACACATCTCCAAAGGCAAGGGAAACAAAGGCAAAAATGAACTATTGGGACTTAATCAAGATAAAGAGCTTTTACACAGCAAAGGAAACAGTCAACAAAACCAAAAGACAGCCAACAGAATGGGAGAAGATACTTGCAAATGACATATGAGATAAAGGGCTAGTGTCCAAAATCTATGAAGAACTTATCAAACTCAACACCCAAAGAATAAATACCAGTCCAGAAATGGGCAGAAGACATGAAGAGACATTTCTCCATAAAAGACATACAAATGGCCTACAGAAACACGAAAAAATGCTCAACATCACTCGGCATCTGGGAAATATAAATCAGAATCACAATGAGATACCACCTCACAACAGTTAAAATGGCTAAAATTAACACAGGAAATGAAAAATGTTGGCAAAGATGTGGAGAAAGGGGAACCCTCTTACACTGCTGGTGGAAATGCAAGATGGTGCAGCCACTTTGGAAAACAGTATGGAGGTTCCTCAAAAAGTTGAAAATAGAGCTACCCTATGACCCAGCAATTGCACTGCCGGGTATTTAACCCAAAGATACAAATGCAGTGATCTGAAGGGGTACCTGCACACCAATGTTTATACCAGCAATTTCTACAATAGCCAAACTACATTGTTAAGAGCCCATATGTCCATAGGCAGATGAATGGTTAAAGATTTGGCGTGTGTGTGTGTGTGTGTGTGTGTGTGTGTGTGTGTGCGCGTATATAAAATGGAATACTACTCAGCCATCAAAAATGAAATCTTGCTATTTGCAATGATGTGGATGGAAGTAGAGGGTATTATGCTAAGCGAAATAAGTCAAAGAAAGACAATCATATGATCTCACTGGTATGTGGAATTTAAGAAACAACAGGATCATAGGGAAAGAGAAGAAAAAATAAATCATGACGAAACCAGGGAGGGAGACAAACCATAAAAGACTCTTAATCATAGGAAACAAACTGAGGGCTGCTGGAGGGGGGGAAGAGGGAGGATGGGGTAACTGGGTGATAGACACTAAGGAGGGCCTGTAATGTAATGAGCACTGGGTATTATATAAGACTGATAAATCACTGAACTCTACCTCTGAAACTGATAATACATTATATGTGAATTGAATTGAAATTTTAAAAATTAAAAAACAAAACAAACAAAAAACTGTGTAACACAGAGAGAGGCAAAACAAAAAACAGACTCTTAATTAAGGAGAACAAATGGATGGTTACCAGAGGAGAGGTGGGTGGGGAGATGGGTTAAATAGGTGATAGATTTTAAGAAGTGCACTTGTGATGAGCACGGGGTGTTGTAAGTGTTGAATTACTAAGTTGTACACCTGAAACTAATATTACACTGTATGTTAACTCACTGGAATTTAAATAAAAACTTTTTTAAAAATTAAAAAAATTTTAAGGATTTACTTATTTGAGGGAGAGAATGCATGCATGTGTGTTCATGTGCAAGACTGGAGGTGGGAGGGGCAGAGGGAGAGGGAGTCTCAGGCAGACTCCATGCTGAGCATAGGGCTAGACTCACAACCCTGATTGATTAGGTTGTGGAATATACGTGACGTTCAGTGGGGTGGAGTACAGAGCCGACAACCAAGAAAGAATTCTTGAGATGTCTTTGGTGCAAAATGGTGGCTTATTAAAGCACAGGGACAGGACCCATGGGCAGAAAGAGCCGCTGCACCAGGTTGTGAGGGGTGCCTGATTATATATCATGGGGTTGGGGGAGGTAAGGAAAAAGTGAGGTTGAGAAAATAGTTTGATATGTTAAAGAAGATTCACAGGTACGGAGTTCGTGCCATTGTCAAGTTAAGGTTGTTTTTCCTCTAGCAAGGCATTAACATTAACATGGTTGGGAAATTCCTGGAGGCTGCAGATTATAAGGACATTTAATTATATCTACATTCCCTTTCAGAAGCTAGGTTACTGATAGAAATGCTTCGTTCTTGTAAACCGCTAAGACATTTGTAAACTGAGGGAGACTTAAGTCTTGCAGGATCGTGGTATCTATAGGTTAACTATTTCTTTGTCCTTTAGGGCAGCCAGGAGTGCCTGAGGAATGTCACATACATCCCATGGGGGGGGGTGCGGGGGTGTCAGTTTCTGCTTTGTCCTCAGCTTGCCTTCTCTTCCCTCATCATTTCCCCCCTGAACAATTTTTTCCCCCTGAACAATTTTGACCCTTAAATCTTTAAGGTTGTTGAAGGCGGAAGGTCTCCTGTAATGTCTTCCTGCTGGATAGGGGCATAGAGATGTCCCTACCTATGGGTCAGTATTGTTCAGTTGGGAATTTATAGGGGAGTCATCAAGGGGAAGGCAGCTGAATCCAATGTGGACAACGTAGATGAAGCTCCTTGAGTAGAAGGGATCATCTGTTAGCCGGACGTTACGGCAGTGAGGAGTCTTGGCACTAGTAAGAGAGACACAGGAAATGACAAAACAAGGTTAACATTGAAGGAGAAAAGAGAGATCTGAATATAAGATCTTTGATAGTTGACCTCAATCATTTTCCTCCAGTCCAGTTTAAAGCAATCACTAAAGGAAAGAGATCATTTAAAGCACCAATTTGAGTATTGATTTGTCAGGTAGAAACCCAGAAGTATCTTGGCGGTAATCTGGACTGTATACACAGCGTTGCTTTTACACTAGCAGAAGTTTCACCTTGTGTAATTTAATGCCATTCCATTTTGTAAAACTGCTTCACGTATTTGTATTACTTCAGAATTTAATAGAGAAACGCTATTTTGAGTATCATTTAGGGCTTTGACCACGTACTTAAGAGCTTCCATGTGCCAAACAATATTCTCCAATCTCAAAGAGGTAATAACAAAGATAGATGCTAGGTGGTCATATCAATGTAACACAGAACATGTCCACTATGGTTTTAAATTTGGAAGGTTGGTAATGGTTTTAATAATGCATCCATGCGTCTAGGCAAAACCCAAGAGTACAGTGGCCTATCCAGCCTGGGGGAAGCCATGGCCACAGATTAGAGCTGCATAGCTATTGGGTCCCAGCCAGGAGCCAGCCATATAATACTGGGCCTCCTTGAACTGCAGTCAGGATTTCAAGGGCTACTTGGTTTTGGAGGGCCATTCTTTGAATGTGCAGTAATTTCAGGCCCCTATTTGATTGGGGAGTTATGGCTTAATAATAATCCCCTTTTCTTTCAAATTGCACTGTGAGCATATATTTGAAGTCAATATAAATATTTTTAAGTTTAAGGCTTTTGCCAATTGCAAAGCACAGGTGGGCACTATTAATTCTGTTTTTGGGGGACATGTTTGCTGACAGGGCTTTGACCTCAACAGTCTTGAGTTAGACTTGACTATAACATACAGTTTTTCTTACTCCTTTTTTCCATGAAACTGTTACCATTGGTGTACCAATTGTCCTCTGTATTTTCAATAGGGACATCTTAAATCTGGTCGACTAGAATAGACAAGATCAATAACCTCTGAACAGTTATGCTCTATAGAAGTACAATGGTCAGGTCCAGGCTTAAGGGTAGCTGGGTTTAAAGTCTGACGGGTTTCAAGTATTATTTTAGGCTTATCTATAAGCATAGCCTGGTATTTAATAAGTCAGCTTCCCATTATCCATTGGTGGCTTTTGGTCTTGGACCTGACGTGAAGTCACTACAGTAAGGGACTGTCCCATAGTGAGCTTTGAGGCTCCTTTTTACCAGGAGGGCTGTTGTATGTTTGGCTAAAGCCTCTCCTTGTGATTGCACATCCAGAGGTGGCTTCTAGGATTATATGTAACTATGCGGGATAAAAGCATTAAGAAGCCTTCTTTGTTTGAGGTTTAGCCTTAATATCTTAACAAGGAATCACTGACTGGTGGGGGGAAGACTTGTCAAGAGATAAAGGCATCCCCAAGTCACATCCAGTCCAATCACAAGGAAAGTGGGGTCATCCATTATCTCCACAAGCCCATAGTTAACCCTGTGGAGTGGGGTATGCTCTGGCTTTTAAGGAATGATTTTCATCATCCCAGCCACAGAGAATTGGTCAAGTTGATATTTATACAATTGTTGGGGAATCTATCCCATTTCCCAGTTGTTCAAATAATTAATTATATGCCCATGGGGTCCTGTTATTAACCCCATAGAATAAAAAACATGAAGATTATCTATACATGAGCTATTGTATAGAAATAGAGAAAAGCTATTTCTCTGAAGTTCACCTCAAGTTGTCTAGCTTAAGCAAACATTTAAGAACAATCAGATCTAGAATTTAACATCCACAAAGGTGGGTTATTTAAACATAATTTTTCTCTCTAAAATAACCCTCATTTCCAGAGATAGCCAAATCAGGACTGATTTGTTTGCAAAACAAGTCCAGTTTTAACAAACTTGGCCTGGTTATTTACATAAATTCAGCAAGAATAGTGACTGATCGCATAGATCTTTTAGAATTTGCTTTGCTGGAACTTTTGTAAAGAATCTCCAGGTTGAACTTTTAGTAGCCTCTCCAGGCCAGAGACAAGCCAAGTACTTGTCATCAGTCATGCCTGTAATACCTGTAGATTTGGGCAGATTCCTCTCCGGGAGGTCCCCAATATATCCTGAGGTTCCTGCACCTGCCAGGAAGTGACATTCTTTACTCACCTGGTGAGGCTGCTGGAAACTCTGTAAGCAAGGTATCAGGCCAACATTTCCAAGGGACTTTATGGCTCCAGGTTTCATAAAGTCAACCTTAGTTCCTGAAAGCTGTTTGGTCATATCTGAGTCTATGCATGTCTCTCAAATATGGTATTCCAATCAAAGCCTTGGTAAAATAACCAGTGTTTCCAATGGTGTCCTGTTACAAGGAGAACAATACTTATTGAACTTATGCAAATGATTATGATTGCCATGGAAAAAAAGAATACTGAGACCTTTTTAATTTCAGAGGGTTAGGGTAGAGAAAAGTTTAATGTTTTAATTTGCTTTATTATTATTTCTGTATATCACTGATGTCTTAAGAGAAAGTTTCCTCGATCTGGAAGAGCAAACATTAGAGAAACAGTAATGTTTTAAACAAGAGTCACAACACTATAATCTTTTAGTTAATTTAGTCCTATGTTACTAATTCTTGTTTAGTTTAGTTTGAATGCAGCTTTAGTTAATTCTGGAAATTTTTACCCATTTCCATTTTAGGATTCTATAAAGATATCGAATACCTGTATCTGTCTTAAAGTCCTTTCCATGAATTTCCTTGAAGATGAAACTCATTTTACGAGAGTAAGAACGATTATAAATAACAAAAACACAGAATGGGCATGGTTAGTAACTGATGAGTTTACAGTATAGCTGGCAAGGAAATCAGGTTACTTCTGGGACACGTAACACTTCAATAACCAGAAAAGAGTGATGATGACCTTATATTAAAACTTTAGGAATTGCATTATTATCTCTAGAATAGTTACAGCATTTACCCAAATGTAACCTAAGGCTTATCACTTGTTTAACAGTACTTCCAGAGTAACTCAGCATACCAAAGAAAAAGGCCTAATGAGTTAAAGAGACTTCATTTACCATTTAAATCTTGGTAAAGTTCGTTAAAACCTTAAAATTATAGCACAAGCCTGAATAGGATTACAGATCACTACAAAACTAGTTTTATGTAACCAAGGTGACAATAAGAGGCTTGAAAGGCAAATATGCAGGGTTCTATGGTTGTCAGCAAAACTTAGCTCCTTTAATGAGAAGTTTTAACTATGTGATCGAAGACCTGTTAATGACAAAACATAGAAACTTTGTTTTCTGGGCAAAGAGAAAACTGCTTACATTTTCTTATCCAGAGCAGATGAACAATTCGAGAAACCTTTGAACTTTTGAACGGAGAGAAAGCAGACTTATGTATCATACCACTGTACTTTAAAAATCCATTCATTTCAATCTTAATCCATCTTGACCACACATAAAATTCCGTTCCAAAGTTATCCCATCATAAACCTTCTACAACTCTCTTTTGCATTCAGATTTTATCTATCTTTCCAAACAGCCATCTTATTTGGGCCAATAATGCATTCCCATGCCTTACATATCTCCTACTTTTGTACATACAGAGTTGCTTCCCTTATTTCCATCAGCCTTCATTACATTTAGTAGTTTTCTTAGAAACCTTATTCTCCAGTGAGAACTAAGTAGTAACCAACTGCGGAACTGTTACACCAGAATTCTTTAGATGGCAAATTTATGAATCAATTAAGCACAAAACTTGTTTACCAACAGATTTAAATATCCTTAGTTTCTTTGCAATAAGAAGTCAAAAGCACAAACCTACATCCAGTACTCTGCTTTAGCACTGTTTCCTATTTTAAAAAGACCTAGACGTCCAACGAATTCAATCCCATTTACCATCCAAGCAAACTTTAAAAATTCAGATTACTGAAGACTTTGAAAGCAATTTTAACAATTACCCATACAAATTTTGAGACAATTAACCATCATTTAGTCTTTTTATTAACAACTCAGAGATAACACAAGTTTGTTTGACCTTTAGTAAACCTTGATAGAATAAGTTTCACATTTAGTGCTAATAACTTAAAGACATGTCTATTTTAATTAAACCAACAAGCTTAACTTAAATACTGAGTTATGTTCCACCTGGATCCTCCCCATTGTCAGTTTTTACCTGAGACACTGGTGGGGAAACCTGGAGTGTATGGTGTCCAGGGGTGCTCTTCCTGGCTCCTTGATGGTGAGGGGAGGAGAAGCCACGGTGCCTGAGGCACGGAGGATGGTACAGAAGCCAGTCATGTAGGCCGCACCTCAGGAGGTGCAGAAAGAAGGGGGGGGGACAGTAGAGGCAGAGTGCTGCCCGTTTTAGAGCTCACCAGCTCCAACAGGAGCAGACACCATGTTTTCCCGCCAACAAGGGGGAATAGGCAGTCCATGTCGGGCCAGAGAAGACAGGGAATTTCCCTGAAACAAAGGGAGTTTCGGCAGCTGCTCGGAAATATTCCTTAAAGTCTCCGTCCCGAGGGAGACTAACCACAGTTGGCTCCAGTTATAGCCATTAACCCAGGAAATGAGTGAGAGAGAAGCCCCCACATCTGTTAGAAGGAACAGTGAGAGAAGAGAGTCGAGTCCCCTTTGGGATGGCCTGTGTTTCCTCCAGCAACCTGGGTTTACTCGGAGGAGGCCTATTTAGATAATTATCATCCAGTATGTCAGGAGAGAGTTTACTAACTGACCCATTCGGGCAAACACATTCTTCAAGAGGCCCTTAGGTCAGGGTCCTGGTGTAGAGCAATGAAGGCCTAGGTACAAGCAATGAAGGTACCCTAGGTCCATTTGCTGTTCCTTACAGAAGAGATCTAACCAATAGATCCCACTGAAACCATGCAGTGTTACAGGAGCTCAGTACTTTCCCAAATTTTGCAATCCGAATTGTTTCCAATGGGTTAGAAGGCACCCCAAGGGAGAGTCCTTGGGAACCGAACAAGCAGCCTACTGAGGCCACGCTCAGAAAAGTAAAGAAGGTCCATTACCAAATCCCCCCCCCAACTCCCGGGTGGCGTCCCACACAGGATATGTCAGAGGTTCCTGTGTGTCAAAAGTGACCGGAGGCGTCCCTCAAACAAGACATCGCTATTGATCACAATCCTGCCTTCCCGTGAAGGCATTCCTGCTGTAAAAGGCCCGTAGGAGGGATGACGGCATCCCTCCCCTACCCCATCGCATCCTAGGCTGCCGATGGGTGCCTGGTGAATGGACTGAAATACTATGCCTTGAAGGTCATGCCGTGAAGGTCACGCCTTATTTTATCTTGCCTTGAAAGTATTTTACCTTGCCTTGAAGAACCAGCTGTTTTTAACCCATGGAGAAAACTAGAAAAGTTTAACAAGGGGGAATTAACCAAATTTTGTAGCCTAAGTAATTAGTAGAGGACATTGACGGAAAACAGTAAAGACAGAAATCCATCATGTTCTAAGCGACATTCCAACACAGGTGGTCCTTACAGCCAACTTCCCTGGAAAATGGTCCCCGGTTGGGTTTTAGTTCAATCGGGTACTGGTTTCGGCCGGCTCCGAGTGGAGGTCCCGCCGCCAGAAGTGGCTAGACCAGCAATGTGGAGGGGATCGCATTAGATCCATCAGGAGGAAACCTCACACAGGAGTCTTAAGATTGGCAGCCGTGCTGGTCACTTAGGTGACTGTCCCGTGCCCGAGACAGACGACTTTGTATAAGGACAGCAGTAAAAAGAGGGCATCAAGTTTCTGGGTCTTATTACCATCCCGGCCAGGGTACTAACTTCCAGCCAAAAGGCAGGCTTTTTCCTCCCCATAGAGTACCATGAGCTAGAGGATTGTGGCCTAACCTAGCAACATGAAAGTGTTCCAATAAGACCGTACTCCTTGAAGAGTCCTGGAAAGGAGAGTAAAGAAGAAAGTACTCACCAATTTTGCTCTGAAGCTCAGAGTCTGGATGTAAAGACTCAAAGCCCCATGTACGGGCACCGAAGGATGAGGTCACGGAATACTCGTGAGGTTCAATGGGGTGGAGTCCAGAGGCGACGACCAAGAAAGCATTCTCAAGGCGTCTTTGGTGCAAAATTGGTGGTTTATTAAAGCACGGGGACAGGACCCGTGGGCAGAAAGAGATGCTGCACCAGGTTGTGAGGGGTGGCTCGTTATATACCATGGGGTTGGGGGAGGTAAGAAAAAAGGGAGGTTGAGGAAATACTTTCATATGTTAAAGAAGACTCATGAGATACCAGAGGCCTTGCCATTGTCAAGTTAAGGTTGTTTACCGCTCTAGTAAGGCATTAACATGGAGATAGTTGGGCACTTCCGGGAGGCTGCAGATTATAAGGGCATCTAATTGTATCTACATTCCCCTCCGGAAGCTAGGTTATTGATAGAAATGCTTCGCTCTTGTAAACTGCTAAAGACATTTGCAAAACTGAGGGAGACTCAAGACTTGCAGAATTGTGGTTAACTATTTCTTTGTCCTTTAGGGCAGCCGGGAGTGCCTGAGGAATGTCACATACATCCCATGGGGGGGGGGCTTGCAGGGTGTCAGTTTCTGCTTTGTCCTCAGCTTACCTTCTGTTCCCTCATCATTAACCAAGCTTTATTTCTCTTGGAAAAAGATCTCAAACAAGCCATGATCAGAACTAGATATATTACTGGTAAATTGGGGGTGAGATGGGAGTAATGAAGGTGCAAGAGAAGCCAAATTTCAAGGAGAGATAGCCTCTTGGAAACTCCTCCCAAGGGAAGAAGTAATTAAACACTGCCTTTCTCAGTTTAGATCTCTTGCCTTTTGGACCAGCCTTCTTAATATTAAAACTTGTACCACTGATAAACCCTGTGCTGGAGGAAGAGTTATAAAATGACCACTACCACAGAATTAGAGAGCAGAACAGTGGTGGGATCACCAGGAGGAAAGGGAATGTTCACAGTTCATCCTTATTTCATTTCTACTCTTTAATCTGCCCAAGCCTTGCTGTGTTTAACTAGGTTTCAGAACTTTCCTGATCTTGCTGTTACCATGCGTCTCCAATGCTGAGACGAGAAACGTTGAGTCCCATATCGATTCTGAAAGAGTAAGGATTTTTTTCTTTTTAAAATGAGATATAATTGACATATAACATTATCTTAGTTTCAGGTGTACTACAAAATGATTTGATATTTGCATATTTTGTGAAATGATCACCATAATAAGTGTAGTTAACATCCTTTACCACGTAGTTAAAATTTATTTTTCTTGTGATGAAAACTTTTAAGATCTGCTCTCTTAGCAACTTTCAAAAATATTATTAACTAAGTCACCATACTGTGCATTATATCCCCTTGATCTATTTATTTTATAACTGGAACTTTATACCTTTTGATCACCTTTGCCCATTTCACCCACCCCCCACCCTTAGCTCTGGCGACCACCAATCTGTTCTCTGTATCTATGAGTTTGGGTTTTTTTGCGGGGAGGAGGAGCTTGGGGGGATGGTTCCACATCCGTGGAATCATATGGTATTTGTCTTTCTCCATCTGACTTATTACACTTCCCCAAATGCTCTTAAAGTCCATCTATATTGTTGCAAATGGCAAGATTTCATTCATTGCTTTTTATGGTGAGGTAAGGATTCTTAAAAGCAACACTAGTGACATTTTGGGCAGGTTAATTTTTTGTTGGGGGGCTATCCTGTCCATTGTAGGATGTTTAGCAGTATTCCAAGCTTGTACCCACTAGATGTCAAAACATCCCACCTCTCAGTTGTGACAACCAAAAATGCCTCCAGGCATTGCCAAATGCCCCCTGAGGGAGAAAAGGGCCACTAAATTGAGATAAAGCCCTCTTTCTTTTAATTCAGCTGACAGAAGGAGAAAATATATCTAAAATAATATTTTCTAAGGAAAGTAGGGGAACAAAAGCAAGATACAAGAGCGGAGCATTAATAAATAGCCATGATGGTTGTACAACATTGTGAATGTACATAATGCCACTGAACTGTTCACCTAAAAATGGTCAAGAAGATAAACTTCATCTTATGTATATTTCACTGCAAGTTTCTAAAAGACGACAGCATTAATCAAGTATATAGATTTCTGAATCTAATTTGATTAAATTTTAATGACGGATTAACATTACTAGTATAAGTTATCAAGTACCCAAAGTAAGGTTCTTCCTAAGGCTTTTGCACTGTCTAGGGAACTCTACCCAAAAGCCCCTTTCTTTGAAAGTAAATATTTTAATTTGTTTTGCATCAAGCATCTGAGGCAAATCTCAGGCAGACAGGACATTAGGCTGCTAAATAGCTCACAGTTCACTATTCGGAAGGACTGTTATAACAGAAGGGATCTTGGAGATCCTGTTCCACAGATAAAAAGGTTGAGGTCAAAATAAGTTGAGTGACTTACACAGGTTCATGGTGCTCTTTGAAGGTCAGGCCAGGACCAGGACCCAGATATCCTGCTTAGCTCCAGTGTTCGCACTGCTGAATCACACGAAAGCCCATCCATGGGGATATATTTTTATCAGAGACTGCCAGCACCTTTTGTGAATTACAGTAATTCTTATAAAGGGGGAAATGTGTAATGGGAAGAAAATGAATGCAGATTTACAGAAGTGCGATCCCCTAAATAAATACGTCATTGAGGAGTGACCGAGGAGCAACAGGAAAGGAGATACACTAGTTTTACTCAGTGAGATGGATATACATTTGCATCCTTTTAAAAGGTTTTGAAAACTGGCTTTCAAAAACACCTGTGTCAACCATGACAATTTAATTTCTGTTCTTTGGACTTTCACAGCAGTGTTTCCTGCCTTTGTTCACACTGCATCATAACCTGGAGGTGCCTCCCCCCACTTCTACCCCTGCAGACCCCTCCTCTTCACTCAAAATTCAGATCAAATGTGAAACCAACCTTTCCCTAGCTTCAATTTCCCTGGCACCTCCAAGAAGGAATTAAACGTTTCTTTCTCTATGTTTCCATAGCAACTTACATGTATAGGCATTTTACCTACAGTAGGGTTTCATATTGCGAACTGGATATATAAATGCACAGGGAAAGTGACTCGCGGTGCCTAGACTGGCTGCAGATTTCTGTGACACAGCCATGATATGGAATTGGGGCTATTTGTTATGTAGGGACAGAGGGGGAATGAATGGCTGGCAGCTTAGTTGGCCTCTTGTGTGTGAACTGGGCTGGAATTTGTTTTGCTTCATATTTCACTCTCATGTCTTATCTGTCAAGACAATGAGTAATAAACGTAGTAATAGCATGTGTAAGAAGTGCTGGGTTAATGATAATATTGTGTACAGCTAGGAAAATAAAGCCTATGACTTATGCAAAAGTCAAGGGCAATACATTTTTTTTAAAAGACACGCAGTATTATCAGAACTGTTGGATTTCATATCATTAAAGTCAATGTTAATAAGATTTTTAAAATTATCTTTCTGGAACATGAATGCTTGGAAAACTTCAGGGCAAGGATGATAACAGAAATGGAGTAGATCTAGAGTGAAGTTAAAGGGCCATGAGAAGGGTTCAGGCTTGTTTTTGTCTGTTTGGGTCAACCAATCTGTTATTTTTAGACCACGATAACAAAAATAATTTTTTTAAAGATTTTTAAATTTATTTTATTTTAGAGAGAGAGAGAGATAGAGGGTGTGTGCATGAGCAGGGGAAGGGGCAGAAGGAGAGGGAGAAGGATATTCCCTGCTGCGTGTGGCACATGCCGCATGACCTGAGCTGAAACCAAGAGTCGGGGGCCTAATTGACTGAGCCCCCCAGGCACCCCTAACAAAAAAATATTTTTAAAAGATTGATTGATTGATTGATTGATTGGAGAGAGAGAGAGAGAGAGACAGAGATAGCAAGAGAGAGCACGGGCAGGAAGGAGAGGGAGAAGCAGGATCCCCACCAAGCAGGGAGCCTAATGCAGGGATCCCAGACCCTTGTGATCATGACCTGAGCTGAAGGCAGATGCTTAACTGACTGAGAATAAAATAAAATAAAATAAAATAAAATAAAATAAAATAAAATAAAATAAAAATATTTTTATTGCTGAAATTACTGAAGAGATATCTCAATTCCCTCCATTGAGACAACCACTTCTATAATGCAATTTTTAGATAATGTAATGTTTTGTAGGAACCCAACTGGTGCAAATAACAGAACAGTATCTTTGCTGATAATTAAATTCTACCTTGTAATACTTTATGTATTTCTTGTCCGCACAAGACCGTAAGCTTCTTGAAGCCAACAATCATGGCATTTATCTTGGTTCCCATTCTACTCTTCACTTTAGAAAGGAGCACCAAGCCTACTGCATAAGCATTCAATACTTTTTTCCCCCTGTGGAATTGAATGGGGATAAAAAGATTCTGGTATTTTCTTTTTTTTTTTCCTAAGGCTTTTTGTTGTTGTTGTTGTGAAATATAACTCAATCAGAAATATATATTACTAATCAGAAATTATTACTAAGCAAACACCTGTGTCACCCCTACTTAGCTCAAGGAAAATAACATTACCAGAACCTTCTCACAATCACTATCTCTGTTCTCCCAAAGCTAGCCATTTTCCTGATTTTTCTAAGCATGCACTCTCAAACACTGTAGTTTAGTCTGTCTGTTTTTTCAAAATTTCTACAAATGGAAATATACATTATGTATTCTTTTGTATTTAGCTTCTTGTACTCGACATGTTTGTGAGATTCACCCATAACTTTGTGTGTAGATGCAGTCTGTTCATTTTCATTGCTGTATATCATTTTCTTGTACAAGTGTATCACATTACATATTTATCCATTCTGTTGTTAATGCCATACTTGGGTTGTTTCCAGTTTAAAGAGATTACAAACAATACATCCTGAACATTTATGTACATGTCTCTTCGGTTTATTATGTGCATGCATTTTTTTTTCAAAGATTTTATTCATCCATTTGACAGAGAGACAGCCAGGGAGAGAGGGAACACAAGCAGGGGGAGTGTGAGAGGAAGAAGCAGGCTCCCAGCAGAGGAGCCTGATGTGGGGCTCGATCCCAGAACGCCGGGATCACACCCTGAGCCAAAGGCAGACGCTTAACGGCTGTGCCACCCAGGTGCGCCTGTGCATGCATTTCTGTTGTGTACCTGAGTGTTGAATTGCTGGGTCATAGGGTGTGTGCATCTTTAACTTTGGTAGAGAAAGTCAAACCGGGGAGCACCTGGGTGGCTCAGTCAGTAAGCATCTGGTTTCCGCTCAGGTAATGATCCTGGTGTCCTGGGATCAAGCCAAGCGTCTGGCTCCTTGCTCAGTGGGGAGTCTGCTTCTCCTTCTCCCTCTCCCTCTCCCCCTCCTCCTGCTGTGCATGCTCCTTCTCGATCTCCCTCTCTCCCAAATAAACAAAATCTTAAAAAAAAAAAAAAAGTCAAACTGGTTGTATCACTTCTACCAGCAGAGTATGAGAGTTTCCACTGCTTCCCATCCTTGCCAACAATTGTTATGGTCAGTCTGTTTAATTTTAATATTCTAATGAATGTGCAATATCATACAGTTGTGGTTTTAATTTGCATCTCCCTGATTACTAATGAAGTTGGGCAATTTTCGTATGTTTATTGGTTATTTGATACCTCTTTTGAGAAATGCCTATTCAAATCTCTTGCCTATTTTTCAATTGGATTGTTTATCTTTTTTCTTATTTCTAGCAGTTCTTTAAGCACTTTGGATACAAGCCCTTTGTCAGTTTTATATGTTGTAAATTTATTTTCTTTTTTTATTGAAGTATAGTTGACATACAATGTTACATTAGTTTCAGGTTTTTGACATAGTGATTTGTCAACTCTATACATTAAATTTTCTTTTTCTGACTTGTCTTTTTATTGTCTAAATAATGTCTTTTGATGAATGGAAGTTCTTAATTTTAACAGTTGAATTTATCGAGTATTTAATTTACATAGTCTGTTTTAGAATGCTTTCCTTCTACCAAAATCATGAAGATTCCTATTCTTCTGTAGGAACTGTAATATTTTGCCTTTCCAATTTAGATCTACAATCCACCTTGAATTGATTTTTATGTATGGTATGAGTTAAGGGTTGGGTTTTTTTCCCTCCCCAAGATTCTTTTTTTTTTTTTTAAGATTTTATTTATTCATTTGACAGAAAGAGAGAGAGCACAACAAGCAGGGGGAGAAGGAGAAGCAGGCTCCTTGCTGAGCAGGAAGCCCAACACAGCGCTCAATCCGAGGACCCTGGGATCATGGCCTGAGCCGAAGACAGATGCTTAACGGACTGAGCCACCCAGGCGCCCCTCTCCCCGAGATTCCTATTCAAACCTCCTAGCATTATTTAGTGAAAAGACTGTTCTTTCTTCACTGCGCTGCAGTACACTTTTGTTAAGAACCCACCAATCGTGAACTATTTCATTCTATTTGTTCTTCTTTGCACCAACACCGTCTTTTTTTTTTTTTTTTAAGATTTTTATTTATTTATTCGACAGAGATAGAGACAGCCAGCGAGAGAGGGAACACAAGCAGGGGGAGTGGGAGAGGAAGAAGCAGGCTCATAGCGGAGGAGCCTGATGTGGGGCTCGATCCCATAACGTCGGGATCATGCCCTGAGCCGAAGGCAGATGCTTTAACCGCTGTGCCACCCAGGCGCCCCAACACCACTGTCTTAATACCTATAGTTTTCTGTGTGTTTATATTCAGGAGAACAAGTTCTCTTTTTCAGTTTTTCAAAAGGGTCTTGGCTAGTTTTGCTACTTTGCACTTCCATAGAACTTTTAGAACAAGCCTGTCAAGTGGCACTTTCATTTTCTCTCTGAAGGCTGACTTTCACCTAAGTTCCTCTGGGATGATGTTTAAGTTAGAACTTTAATGGCCCTACCATCTTGAAAGGATATGATATAATGGAAAAAACTTGGGCCGTGGAGTCAGACTGGAGTTGGAGTGTACCCCTGCCTCCATCTATTAGTTGAGCCATTAAAAGTGTTCAGGCTTGGTTTTTGTTTGTTTGTTAGTTTGTTTTTGTTTTTGTTTTAGAGAGGGAGAGAGAGTGGGAGGTGGAGGGCAGAGGGAGAGGGAGAATCCCAAGCAGACCCCCTCTGAATGCACAGAGTCTGACGTGGGGCTTGATCTTACGACACCGAGATCATGACCTGAGTGGAAACCAGAAGTTGGATGCTTAAATGCCTGAGCCTCCCAGGAACTTCTCAGGCATGTTTTTGTCTCCCTTAATTAATCATCTATTTATTTTTTTTAGTTCACAATAACAAAAACACCTTTATTACTAAAATTACTGTTACACCTCGGCACTGCACAGGTATGTTGGCAACGTGATAAATATTTCTTCGTCTAACTTAAGGCTGAGTCAAAACTGTCCCAACAATGCTGCAGACCTTGTATCTGGCAGCCGTAAGCATCATTGCATGTGTATCATCATAACTGTAGCTTGTGTCTCGCCTTTTTAACTTTAAACATTTGTAGTTGCCTACAAACTAATTAAAAAGTTGTTTTTATTATTATCTTCTTACCATACCCCCAGAGCATATATTTTAACTCATGCACACCAAAAGCATATATAGAAATTGTAAAGTTGTAATAAATACCCATGAATCGCACATTTGAAATCCAAACCACGTACTCCTCCTCTATTCATTCTAACTGCCTCCTTCTTTCAGCATCTTTGAGAATTTGGCCTCTCTAATTTATATTATTAGCTTAATATTCACTTAAAATAGTCTCTCAGTATAGACAGCTGCATCCAGCTTCAGTCTGTGGTTATTTTGCAGCTCATTAATGCTCTGAAATCTGTGAACATATTTATTTAGAAGAATTGGCAGGCAGAAAATTTTGCCTCCAGTTCGATCTACACCTCTCAGTGTGTGTAACTGTGACTGCATATGGCCTCTTACGCACATTCAGAAATGAATTCCAGTCTCCCCTCCATTCTCTGAATCTCTTCTCTCTCTCTCTCTCTCACACACACACACACACGCACATACACATATTCAGACACACATAAAGATAAGGATTTAGAAAAAGAAAAGATAAAAACAGCTCCCATATGATCCATCCACCATCTGTCCTTTTCTATCTATCACTGCAAAATGGGGCAAAAAGCTCACTCTTATATTCATTTCTCTCTTTTCATCCTTATTCTCTTACTCATGCTGGGTTGAAGACAAAGTGGGTGTGCAAAAGGCAGTCCATTATTTCCCTTTTCAGTGACTCCAGGGAAGCTGTCAGCTCCCAGGAGCCATCAAGAGATGTTCTTTTAGGGTTACATGGGGAACGCTGAACACTTGGTGGGAGGTGTCTCACAGGAGAAAAGTCAAGAGTCTGTCAGCCACGGCAAGTACTGCCATCCTGTCACCAGGCGGCAAAGTCAAATGTGTTCTGCCAAATAGCCTAAAAGCTTATCAGAGAGGAAAGACTGATGGATTTGCTTATACAACATGCTCATTTAATTCCTGGGATGTTTTATTTTTGTATTTGGCTCTTCAATTTCAGAAACGCATGTCTTTATGGCTATTATCTTTTGTTCCCCCTTCACCTCTTTGTGTGTGTGTGTGTGCGTGAGTGTGTGTGTGTGAATATGTGCATATATGTTACAGGTCTATATAACATTGGTCAGTTCAATAGGCATTTATTAAGGCATCCAGGGATCCAGGACACAGTGATGAATAAGATGTGATCCCTGCTGTCAGGAGTTTATGCTCTAATGGTATTTGTCATTCTGAAGAGAAGATTTTATACATAGGAACCACGTTAGTTATGTTATACCAGTGGCTAATGCTGGAATAAATTGGTCCACAAAATAAATAATGATTCTATTATATTGTAACCCAAATAATATAATAAATATCCATGATCCACACTGATATAAATAATTAATTGAATAAATAAATGAGGGAGAAGGGACACATATTACATAGAGTATTAAAACCTAATAGGGGCACCTGGGTGGCTCAGTCGGTTGAGGGCCCAACTCATGATTACAGCTCAGGTCATGATCTCTGGGTCATGAGATTGAGCCCCGCCCCTGGCTCTGTGCTCAGTGGGGAGTCTGCTTGAGATTCTCTGTCTCTCTCTGCCCCACCCCCTGCTCATGTGCTCTCTCTCAAATAAATAAATAAATAAAAAACAAATCTTTTAAAAAAGTAAAGCCTAATAGGACTTTCCAGAAAGTACAGTTCAGTCATAGGAAGCAGAAGAGAACCAATTTGTGTATCATTTAAATATAATTTTTATATTTTTAATTAAAATTTTCTGAATTTTGAAATAATTTTAGACAGAAGAGTTGCAAACATAGCACAAATCTATATTCCAATATAAAGTTCCTATGTACCCTTCACCTAAGTTCCCGTAATACTAACATGTAGCCATGGTGTGTTTATCAAAACTAGGAAGTTAACATTGGTACAATACTATTGCCTAAAACACAGATTTTATTTAGCAATCACCAGTTTTTCACCAATACCCTTCCTCTGTTCCAGGCTCCTATATTGCATTTACTTGCCACATCTTCTAAGTCTCTTCCAGTCTCTGACAGTTCCTCAACCTTTCCTTGTCTTTCATGATCTTGACACTTCTGAATAGAGAATTTTTGTAGAATGTCCCCCATTTTGGGTTTGTCTGATGTTTTCTCATTCTTAGATTGGGGTTAAATAGATTTTTGAGAAAAATCTCCCAGGGGCCATGTGCCCTTCATAGCACATCCTGTCAGGGTTATGTGATATTGACATGTCTAATTACTGGTGATATTAACCTTGATCATTTGGTTGACATAATATCTGCCAGGTTTCTCCACTGTAAGTTTAGTATTTTTGCCCTTTGTAGTTAATAAATATTTTGTGAAAAATATTTTAGGGCTATATCAACATCCTATTTTTCCTTAAACAATCACCCACTAAATTTTGTATGTCTGAAATAAACTTTTTTTTATTAAAATAAACTTTATTTTAGAATAGTTATAGAGGGGCACCTGGGTGGCTCAGTTGGTTAAGCATCTGCTTTGGTTCAGGTGGTGATATTGGGGTCCTGGGATAGAGCCCCACATCAGTCTCCCTGCTCAGTGGGGAGTCTGCTTCTCCCTCTGCCCCTCTCCCCCACCTCCCCACTTGTGCTCTCTCTCTCTGCTCTCTCTCATGCTTTCGCTCTCTCAAATAAATAAAATCTTTTTTATTTTTAAAAAATAAATACAAATTTAAAAAAGAATACTTTTAGAGCGACTGAAAGGTTGCAAAGGCAGTATGTAGGGTTCCCATTTCCCCTTCACTCGTTTTGCCTATTGTTAATATCTTACATATAAATTTATCACAAGTACTGAACAAATATTGCTACATTACTGTTAACTAAACTCCACAGTTTATTTAGATTTCACTACTTCACCCAATGATTCTGATATTCAATTGATCTTACCCTTAACAATTATTACTGTGGTGTTCTAATGGTGATTTTTTATTTCCATCTCCCTCATTTTTTCTATGTCATTCATTGGAATTATTCTGTAAGGAACAATTGTCCCTTCTCCATTTGTTTCCTTATTCAATCATCTATTTATATCAGTGTGGACTCATGGATCTTTATAATATCTTTTGGTGTATAGTATCATATTATCATTATTTATTTTGTTGATCAAATTATTCCAGGTCTAGCCATTGGGAGCTCTTTCAAGTTAGCTTCCATGCCTTTTAAACATGCTCCTATCTCTTCTTTTCCTTTTTAGGGTTTTGGGGGACACGTCCTTACTTTCTGGTTTTGTACCTGTAGTTTTTTATGTAAACCTAATAGACACTCTTATCCAAGAGACTATCTTTTAATTTAATGTTTATTATTTTCTTTTTTTTTTTTTAAAGATTTTATTTATTTATTTGACAGAGATAGAGACAGCTAGCGAGAGAGGGAACACAAGCAGGGGGAGTGGGAGAGGAAGAAGCAGGCTCATATTGGAGGAGCCTGATGTGGGGCTCGATCCCATAATGCCAGGATCACGCCCTGAGCTGAAGGCAGACGCCCAACCGCTCTGCCACCCAGGCACCCCTAATGTTTATTATTTTCTTCCTCAGTTGACATTTTAACTTTTTTTCTTTCCTTATTCTTATCATCCAAACATTATGATTATCCCAAATTACTCTGAAAGGTCAAGGTGTGAGAAAGGAAAGAGGGTGAGACGGAGGTGGACAAGGCTTGCTTTCCCATTCCTTCCTTTATTTATGGTCATTGGCAAGTTACCCAACCTCTGTAAGTCTCAGGTAATTCGTCTGCAAAATGGTGATAATACTAATAATATTTACCTTGTGGAGCCATAAAGATTAGATGAGTTAAGTGTCATAAGATGGGAAAGTACCTTCTTTATAAAGTTTATATAAAGGTTATGGATTTATCTCTATATCATAGCACAAGGGCACTGTCTCCAATCCTTTTAATTTTTTAGTAACGGTTGTTAAGAAAATGTTTTTATGACTACACAGAGAGGCCCATTCAAGGGAGAACAATGAGCAACTGAAATTGTACTAGCCAAAAAACTGAGCCTGGAACCAGATTAATGTATTTACTCAGATGCAATCTCATTTCTATAACTCTATTCATTCAGAAAACCCGAGGATTATCTTGGTAATAAGCATGACCCTCTGTCTTTCAAACATAAAATGAAGGCTTTGTCTCTGTTAAAATATAAATATGTCCGGATCAAATTATTTTTCCTCCAAAGTCATGCAATATGTTTCCTAAACCAACATAAACTGTCATGTGGAAGCAATTCAAGTTGTAGAGTCTGATTGTTTGCCGGGACTGGTCACCCACCTTGTTCATCAGTCAGTGATATAATGGAGTTCCCATTGATCTCATTCCCATACAAAGAATACGTGCTGTGGGCACCACCCTGAGAGTTATGAGCTTAGCACGTGTCCTTGCACAGAAAGAAACCTACCCTAGTGTTTCCAGGACCTGAAGCTCAAGAAGAAATCGTTTTTATGACTTTCTGAAATCAAACTGGAATCTAAAGTTTAAGTAAATACAATGTGACTACAGAGAAATGTAGGCAGGAGCCAGGACAGTGAACTGAAAACCAAGATCAACAGACAAGAGCTTTGCACTCTCTCTTTTTTAATGGACTGTTTTGTTATTTCCCTCTTTTTGTCCAGTGTCTCATTATCTTATTCAAACTTTTTCCTTTTTTAAAGAATTTATTTGAGAGAGAGAGAGTGAGCAGGAGAACACAAGGTAGGTGAAGGGGAGAAAGAGAAGCAGACTTCCTACCGAGCAGGGAGACTGACACGGGGTTCAATCATGACCTGAGCCGAAGGCAGACGCTTAACTGACTGAGCCACCCAGACACCCCTGTCTTCTTCAAACTTTACTGTTTGACTTGACCTAATTCTTTATGGATAATACAGAATAACACGGGAGACCAAATAAGTGTTTTATGCTGCAATATTTGAAAGAGGTTCAACATAATGCAGCGTTACTCCTGTAAAAAATGTTTATTAGAAGCACACAGCACTCCTTCTATAGCAAATCTAAAATAACCCAGTAATTGGCTATGAAAAATTTTGCATATAGTAAACTCAAAATTTGGAATAATACAATGAAGCTCCTGAAAACGTCCTGTTTCTGATTCGAGCCCAATGCTAGGCCCCTTTCCCCTCCTCCATGAAGGCTTAGCAATGGCATTCAGACAACTGATTTTAACAGGCTCTGCAACATTATCTAGAAAGCATAGAATACAGACCAGGAACCTGATTACCTATAGTAGCCAGACACTCTCCTCTCTTTCTTTCTTTCTTTTNTAACAGGCTCTGCAACATTATCTAGAAAGCATAGAATACAGACCAGGAACCTGATTACCTATAGTAGCCAGAGACTCTCCTCTCTTTCTTTCTTTCTTTTTTTTTTAAAAGATTTTATTAATTTATTTGACAGAGAGAGACAGCCANAGATAGAGACAGCCAGCAAGAGAGGGAACACAAGCAGGGGGAGTGGGAGAGGAAGAAGCAGGCTCATAGCGGAGGAGCCCGATGTGGGGCTCGATCCCACAACGCCGGGATCACGCCCTGAGCCGAAGGCAGACGCTTAACCGCTGTGCCACCCAGGCGCCCCATCTCCTCTCTGTCTTGATTCCATCTTTGGCCTCTTATTTCTTGCCCCCGGATTTTATTATTTTCAGCTCCAACACGGAAGGATTTGAACTTCAACTTCTAAGATTGAATATGGTAGCCACACAAAAGTCTTAAACAGAAAAATGGCCTGTAGGGGCGCCTGGGTGGCACAGCGGTTAAGCATCTGCCTTCGGGTCAGGGCGTGATCCCGGCATTATGGGATCGAGCCCCACATCAGGCTCCTCCGCTATGAGCCTGCTTCTTCCTCTCCCACTCCCCCTGCTTGTGTTCCCTCTCTG
>NC_048222.1:61326507-61336727 GCF_002007445.2 Ailuropoda melanoleuca
CAAACTTTACATCGGAATCTGGGGATGTACTGTATGGTGATTAACATAATATAATAAAATTTTAAAAAAAATTAAAAAATTAAAAAAAAAGATCTCAAAATCAACACACTACACCTCAAGGAACTAGAAAAAGAACAAACTAAACCAAAAGTTAGAAGGAAGAAAATAATAAAGATCAGAGCAGAGCTAAATGAAAAGGAGAACAGAAAAACAATAGAAAAAAAAGAAGAGTTGGTTTTTTGAGAAGATCAACACAATTGATACGCTCTCACCCAGGCTGAAAAAAAAAAAAAAAAAGAAAATGCAAGAAACTGAAATGAGAAATGAAAGAGAGGATATTACAACTTATGTCACAAAAAATAAAAAAGGATTATAAGAGAACAGTATAAACAATTATATGCTAACAGAGTGGTTAACCCGGAAGAAATGGATAAAATTCTCAAAAACATACAACTTACCAAGACTAAATCATGAGGAAATAGAAAATCTAAATAGTCCTATAAGGGGATTAAAACAGCAATCAAAAACTTCCCAACAAAGAAAAAGCCCAGGATCAAATGACTTCACTAGAGAATTCTACCCAACATTTAAAGAATTAACCCAGAGGCACCTGGGTGGCTCAGTTAAGCATTCAACTCTTGATTTTGGCTCAGGTCATGATCTCAGGGCTGTGAGACTGAGCCTCACATCAGGTTCCACTCTGGGTGTGGAGCCTGTTTAAGATTCTCTCTCTCCCTCTCTCTGTGCCCCTTCCCTGATCCTCTCTCTCTCCCTAAATAAGTAACACCAGTGCTCATCAAACTCTTGCAAACAACTGAGGAGGAGGGAACACTTCCAAACTTATCTGAGGCCAACACTACTCTGATACCAAAGCCAGACAACGACCCCTCAAGAAAATAAAATGACAGACTATCATCCCTACTGAAAACTGATGCAAAAATTCTCAACAAAATACTAACAAAATAAATTCAATAGCACATTTAAAGGATTATACACCATGACCAAGTTGGATCTATACCTGGAATGCAAGGATGATTCAACATACAAAACTCAATTGATATAATATACCACATTAACAGAATGAAGGACAAAAACAATATGATCATCTCAACTAATGCAGAAAAATCATTTGACAAAATAAATACCCTTTCATGATAAAAACATTCAATGAACTAGGAACAGAAGGAAACTATCTCAACATAATAAAGGCTATATATGAAAAGCCCACAGCTAACATCATACTCAATGGTTAAAGACTGAAAGCTTTTCCTCAAAGATAGGGGAAAAGGCAAGGATGCCCACTCCTGCCATTTCTATCCAGCATACTATTGGAAATCTGAAAGGACCAGGGACACTAATCTAAATTCCAGGTGTTCACAACTGCAAAGGTAGCCAGGTCCTGCATGTGAGGCATGACCATTACATCAACAAACATTTGATAAGGGGGACATTCTGAGCAGTCACTTGATAATCAATTGGACAAGAAAAAGAAGTAACAGGACTAAATCAAACTCAAAAACTGTGCACCAAAGGAAAAAATCAACAGAGTGAAAGACAACCCACAAAACAGTAGAAAATATCTGCAAATCATATATTCGGTAAGGGGTTAATATGCATAATATGTAAGGAACTCCTACAACTCAAAACAAAAATGACCCAATTCAAAAGTGGGCAAGACTTGAATAGACAGTTCTACAAAGATGTATAAATGGCCAAAAAACATATGAAAAAAATGTTCAACATCACTAATGATTACAGAAATGCAAATCAACTGTATGGTGACTAACATAATACAAAAATATTATAAAAAAAAGAAATGCAAATCAAAGCCACAATGAAATATTACCTCACAACCATTTAGATAATCACTAATAAAAGAGTAGAATGATGCAGATAAAAAGAAATTAGAACCCTAGTGCACGGCTGGTAGGAATGTAAAATGGTACAGCCCCTACAGAAAAAAAATATGGAGGTTCCCCAAAATTCCTTTTCCTGGGTATATATCCAAAAGAATTCAAAGCAGGATCTCGAAGAGATACTTGCACACCCATGTTCACTGCAGCATTCTCTACAATAGCCAAGAGGCAGAAACAACCCAAATGTCCATCGACAGATGAATGGATAAAGAAAATGTGGTATTCAGCAAAGGAAACAGTCAACAAAACAAAGAGGCAACCCGGGGAAAGGGAGAAGATTTTTTTTTTTAAGATTTTATTTATTTGACAGAGATAGAGACAGCCAGCGAGAGAGGGAACACAGCAGGGGGAGTGGGAGAGGAAGAAGCAGGCTCATAGCGGAGGAGCCTGATGTGGGGCTCAATCCCATAACGCCAGGATCACGCCCTGAGCCGAAGGCAGACGCTCAACCGCTGTGCCACCCAGGAGCCCCGAAGATATCTGCTAATGAACTAAGATAAAGGGCTGGTATCCAAGATCTATAAAGAACTCCTCAAACTCAACACCCAAAAAACAAATAATCAACTCAAAAAATGGGCAGAAGATATGAACAGACACTTTTCCAAAGAAGACACACGAATGGCTAACAGACACATGAAAAAATGTTCAAAATCATTAGCCATCAGGAAAATTCAAATCAAAACCACATTGAGATACCACCTTACACCAATGAGAATGGCAAAAATTGACAAGGCAAGAAACAACAAATGTTGGAGAGGACGTGGAGAAAGGCGATCCCTCTTACATGCAAGAGGGAATGCAAGTTGGTACAGCCACTTTGGAAAACAGTGTGGAGGTTCCTCAAAAAGTTAAAAATAGAGCTACCCTATGACCCAGCAATTGCATTACTGGATATCTACCCCCAAAGATACAGATGTAGTGAAAAGAAGGGGCATATGTACCCCAATGTTCGTAGCAGCAATGTCCACAAGACCCACACGGTAAAAGGAGCCGAGATGCCCTTCAACAAATGAATGGATAAAACAAGATGTGGTCCATATATACAATGGAATATTACTCAGCCATCAGAAAGGATGATTACCCAACATTTGCATACATGGATGGAACTGGAGGAGATTATGCTAAGTGAAATAAGTCAAGCAGAGAAAGACAATTATCATACGGTTTCGCTTATTTGTGGAACATAAGGAATAGCATGGAGGACATTAGGAGAAGGAAGGGAAAAATGAAGGGGGGCAGATCAGAGGAGGAAATGAACCATGAGAGACTATGGACTCTGGGAAACACTGAGGGTTTTAGAGGGAAGGGGGGGTGGAACGATGGGCTAGCCCGGTGATGGGTATTAAGGAGGAGCACTGGGTGTTATACACAAACAATGAATCACAGAACACTACGTCAAAAGCTAATGATGTACTGTACGGTGACTAACATAAAAAAAAACGTTTTTTAATGTCGTATATACATAAAATGAATATTATGCAGCCTTAAAAAAGGAGGAGGTCACATGCTAGAACATAAGTGAACACTGAGAACACGATGTCAAGTGAAATAAGCTAGTCACAGAATGACAAATACCATGATGCCACTCACATGAAGTATCTAAAGTAGTTAAAATCACAGAAATGTAAAGTAGAAAGATGGTTGCCAAGGTCTGGAAGGGAGGGAGAAGGAAGAATCAATACTTCACGGGCATAAAGTTTGAAAAAGGAAATGAAGATGGGAACATTTGTAAGAAAGGAAACAAACACACTTAGATGTAGCCTCCACAGACTATAAAATGCATGATGTAACAATCAACATATATTGTCCACTCTGGTCCCAACTTCATAAATACTGATAAAGAGGGATGTCTAGAAAAAGGCACTGACTAAAATTGGATGTAAAATACATACATTAAAAGTAGCACATGCAAAAAAGAGGATAACCAGAGAAAGTAAGTGGGAAGGCAGGGAAACCCTTTAAGACCACAACAACAGGTACAAACAAAAGAGCTTTAGATGGCCTCACACCAGGGAAGAGGTTACAATCTTCTTTAATAAGATAACATGAATAATTCAAGTTGGAATAAGATCATTCACCTTAACCAAAAATAACCACCCAGCTGCAAAGAACAGCTACCGACTAAAAGAGACTGAACCCTTGAAAGATACAGGGAATCTTGAAGCAAGAACCCTTCTGGACAGGATAGGAACTAGCAACCGGAGACACTTAAATAGTGTAATACAAAAATTCAGACCTATTACATCTCTTTGACAGATGTCTAATGTATGCACTCTAATACACAGCTAACAGCAATCCAGGGTCTACATTATTCAGCATATGGAAACCTACCTGATGGTAGTGAGAAGAGGAATCTCAGAGGATACACAGCTGCTGTCAAAGATTCTGCAAAACAAAGATCAATGACAAAGTAACACCCTTTTTACTGTTTCTTAAAAATTTTCTGAAAGAAAATCAGTGTATTTAACAAGTTTTTCATTGGTTCATGACATGAAATATGATTGCTATTTTAAAATATATAGGATCAGGCTTTAACAAACTTCAGGTAATATATTTAACAAAAATTACAAGAAATATTATAAAGTTCACTGCTTTATAGTTTGATGTAGAAATAATTTATTTAAACACTATTACCCCAAATTTAAAATGCACATTATAAAGTGATAATCTGGATTCTATATTGAGATTCACAGTAATTATAGATCATATATAAAGGGATGTGGTCTGAAAATGTACAAATAACCTAAAAGTTTTTGCACGTATCAAGAGCAATTTCCCCATGAGACTCATTAGTTGAGAGACTGAACGGTGTCATTTGTAGATGCTGGCAAGACTATGACTGACCAGCAAAAACGGGGAGGAGTTCTTGTGGGGTAGCTTGAAGAGTCCAGAAGCCTCCACCAGCTACCCTGGCAGAAAGAAACTAACCACATCCCATCACCTCCCCCTTCTTCTTGTACCTAGCTATTCCAGTGTAGTTTCTTGGCACCTACAGCTTATTGCCTAATTAGATTACTAGAAAGCTTATCACTAACAGCTAATGTAAACTCTGCAGTGCAAATGAACAGGAATGGTTAAAATAGGTAGCTCCTGAGACAAAGAAAACTGTATGGGTAGAAAGTGGACACTGCGCTGCCACTGCCTGGTGACTAAATCTCTTAATGCACCCACCTGGTAATGCTCACAGACTTTACTAGAAACTGGGCACCTGTCACAAAGTGAAGACCATGCTCTTCCCAACAGGAGAGTCTAAACAGAAATTAGGTGTCTTTGTAGAGCTTGGCCCACAGTATACATTCAACAGATACTTGTTGAATGAATAATGAATGAATTCCAGAATCACTTAAGGTAAAACTCTTATAAAATGACAAATGCTGACAGAGCTAAGCAAAATCAGGGATTGCAAAAGAGAACAAAATCATTTCCTTTGTGGTTTATTACCATTCTCCACATTTTTTTATTGTCATTATTTTCTATTTTTGGTTTGATTGGTTTATATTACATTTTTAAGGCCATTTTTAGGAAGTAGCTATAGAAAGGTACCAAAGCCAAAACCATAAAACTGTATCCAGTGGTTTGTACAGAAGCCCAATTATTGCTATCTTCTCTGCCTGCCCATGGCCTGGGGCTCTGCAATTTCCACTCAGTACTTCATGTGTAGGGTAGATCACATTAGCCCCAATCTAAGAGTTTGTCCCTGTGCTAAAATTATCTTTCTTCCAACATATCACAAGCCTGGTTTTATTGGGACTTCTGGGATCATTCAGTGCTGAAAGGGAAGCCTGACATCTACTCCCTGGGGGAGCTACAGACCTTCCCTGCCAAACTCAAAGAAATTTCCAGACCCCAAAACTGCTGAAAAACCATTAAATACAGGTTATTGATTTAGCCAGGAACACAGAAATGGCTACAAAACAATAATACGAGCAACTTAATAGGGAGCAGCAGTGAAGCAAAGCTACTGGTTTACAAAGTAGCTACAGACTCTTCTGATCCCTCAACAACACATTTCTATCTCCCCAATTTACCTCAGCTTACAATCAGCACATGTGGTCACTACTCTGTTACCAGTAAGAGGTGAAAAATAGGCAGAAGCGATGCTCTTTGTGTGTTCAGTCAAAGAAATCAAAGGCTGGCTTCTCCTGGGATTCAGGTGTCTTGTATCATAAACATGAACATCCCTGTGAGGGGAGGAATAATTCTCAGTGTTGCCACAGTACATGTAGTGAGCTCTCAAACAGCACTGAACACAGACACTCAAATACTCATTCCATTGAAGAACACTCTGATCTGTAATAATTTTACAAGCACTGTATAGGTAAAAAATGAAATATTAGAAAAATTCCATAACTACAGAATATATATGAAGCCAGTGGATATATAGAGACAAGATTCTAGTTGGTTTTCCAATCTGAGAAAAAAAATAAAAACACGGACCAAGTTATAGGTCACATATAACTTTTTTTTTAATTTATCAAGTTTTCTTTTCAAAAGACTAGAAGTAAATGCATATGGGGGCGCCTGGATGGTTCAGTTGGTTAAGCGTCTGCCTTTGGCTCAGGTCGTGATCTCGGGGTTCCTGGGATCAAGACACACATTGGGCTCCCTGCTCAGTGGGGAGTGTGCTTCTCCCTCTCCTTCTGCCCCCCCTTCTGCTTATGTTCTCTTTCTTTCAAATAAATGAATAAAATCTTAAAAAAAAAAAAAAAAGAAGTAAATGCACATGATGTCAAGGAAAACAAAAATGTGTTTTTACTACTTTCACTCTTTTTTTTTTTCCAAAAGAATCTCTCTTTTATTTTTTTTTTAAGATTTTATTTATTTTTTCGACAGAGATAGAGACAGCCAGCGAGAGCGGGAACACAAGCAGGGGGAGTGGGAGAGGAAGAAGCAGGCTCGTAGTGGAAGAGCCTGATGTGGGGCTCGATCCCATAACGCCAGGATCACGCCCTGAGCCGAAGGCAGACGCTTAATCGCTGTGCCACCCAGGCGCCCCAAGAATCTCTCTTTTAAAAAAAAATCATAGTCAATAAAACCTCAAAAGGTGTAGAAAGAATAATTATTTAGCCATATGGCATAACAAAAGTCAGATATCTTTGACATCCAAACTACAGCAGTAGTCCCTCGGGATGCCTGGGTTCTTCAGTCGGTTAAACATCCGGCTCTTGGTTTCAACTCAGGTCATAATCTCAGGGTCCAGGGATCAAGCCCCACATCGAGCTCTGCACTCAGCAGGGGTCTTCTTGAGGATTCTCTCTCTCTTTTTCCCTCTCTCTCTCCCTCCTCTGCCCCTCCCCCCACTTGCACTCACACACTCTCTCAAATAAATAAATCTTTAAAAAATAAATAAATAGGGGCGCCTGGGTGGCACAGCGGTTAAGCGTCTGCCTTCAGCTCAGGGCGTGATCCCAGCGATCTAGGATCGAGCCCCACATCAGGCTCTTCTGCTATGAGCCTGCTTCTTCCTCTCCCGCTCCCCCTGCTTGTGTTCCTTCTCTCGCTGGCTGTCTCTCTCTCCGTCGAATAAATAAATAAAAAATCTTTAAAAAAAATAAAAATAAAAATAAAATAAAATAAAAAATAAAAAATAAATAAATAGAACAGCATTCTTAACTTTAAAAGGCATAAATCACAAAACTTTATGAAGAACATACCTCAATCCTGCAGTGATAAAATACTGTCTATGCACTGGGTGGACATGAACAGTTCTTATTTTGCTCAAAGAAGAATTGATAAGTTTCTCATAAGAAGTTCCAGGTGTCCGTCTATCTACCAGTGATATATTTCCATTCCAGTGTCCTATTATTAAAGTGGAGGCATCTTCTCCCAAGAAGTCAAAAGAGGAAAAGCTATTTCTTTCATCTCTATATACCTAAGGATACAAATAACAACCAAGGTATAAATTCTTTGATAAAAAAAATTTATAGAACACTTTACCTAATAATTTCATTTATCCTCCCATCATCTCAAAGAAAGCACAGGGCAAAATGAACATCCCGTTTTATAGAGATGGAAACTAAGGCACTGAGAGCTGTGAGACTCATCTACAATCAAATGGCCCATCCACTCCATGTCCGGGTTACATGCCAAATCCCTTGAATCCAATAAACCTCAGCTGCAAACCTATTCTGTGACACTTACTAGGAAATGAACTAAATGTGAATTCTACCCAACTGATACGTTAATATACCAAGTAATTTTGCCAACCAAGTTCAAAAATACATGGCTAAATGCTCATCACTCACTCATTCTTGGTAGAAGTGTAAATAAATAAATAACAAATTTCTGACAACTAATCAGAGTACACCTATCAAGCTATTTAATGCTTATACCCTCTGACCCAATAATTTATCTAAGATATAAAGATGCCTATTGCATGACTGCCTATAATAGCAATAAGAAGCAACCTAAATGTCCACCAAAAGAGACCTGTTTAAATAAATGATGGTACATCTCTACTTTGAAATACCATGCATTGCTAAAAAGAATGAGATAGATTTGTACTATAATCTATCCATACTACCAACTGAAAAAAGCAAGTTGCAAAAAAAGTACGTAATAGTATGAATCCATTAGTGCAAAGGAAAAAAACCTACCTCTATATGCTTGTAGTATGTGTGCACTTTCTGGAAGCACACCTAACCGCAATTCTTAACACTGAAGCACTAATTGCTGATTTTTAGTTTTAATAAAAAGTTATATATACTATTATAAACTGAGATTCACAAATTAATATACCAAAGGAATCATAACCTCTGTACATCCAAAAAAAACCCAAATGAAACCTGAAGTATTCAGTCAGTATATTAAAATGACTAAGTGCAGGGGCTTAATTGCAGTAGAGTCAGACAGACCCAAGTGAAAATTCTAGCACTGCCATTTATGTCCCTGAGCAAGCCAATAAACCTTTTTACCTCAGTTTTCTCAACTGTTAAATGGGGATAACATTACTTATTTCACAGGGTGTTATAAGGCTTAACAATATATATAAAGCACTCTCAGATTAATGCCTAACACAAGGTAACTGTTCAATCAGTAGCATCAGGGGCACATTACTTACACATGCAACATCATGGATGAATCTTAGAAGTATTATGCTAGGTGAAAGAAGCCAGACATAAAAAGCTTCACACCATATGCCCCCATTCATGCAACATTTTGGAGCAGACAAAATTACAGGGGCAGTAATCATATGAGTGCTTGTCAGGAGTGTGGGAAGGGGGAGGGGACAGACTACAAAGGGTCACAAGGTGATTTTTTCAGGTGATGGAAATTTTTCTCTGTCTTGGCTGTGGTGGCAGTTACATAGGTGTAGACAATTTGCCAAAACTCAGAGAACCATACACTTAAAAGGATACATTTTATTGTATATAACTTACACCTCAATAAACTTGACTTTAAATATGTAAGTGGAGAAATCTTACAACTCAATACTAAAAAGAAAGATAACCCAATCAACACTTGGGCAAAGAATCCAACATTGAGAGAAATCAACAGTTCCCTAAAGAAATACAAATGGCCAATAAACAGATGAAAAGACACTCAGCATCATTAATCATTAGGGAAATGAGGGTTAAAACCATAATGACATAAGACTTCATACTCACTAGGATGGCTACAGTCACCAACAGTACGTGTTGGCAAGGATGTGGAAAAACTGGAATACTCATATATTATTGATGAGTATGTAAATGGTGAAGTTTGGTAGTTCCTCAAAATATTAAACACAGAGTTACCATATGATCAAGCAACTCCACTCCAAGGTAAATACCCAAGAGAAATGAAAGCATATGTTCACACGAAACTTGAACATAAAAAAAAAAAAAACAGAAACAAAAAACACCAAACTTGTACATCAATGCCCATAACGACATTATTTTCAATAGTAAAAAATGGGAACAACCCAAATGTTCATCAACTAACGAACAGATGAGTAACATGTGGTATATCCATTCAGTGAAATATTATACAGCCATAAAAAGGAATGAAGTAATGACACATTCTACAACATGGATGAACTTTGAAAACATCGTTGTGTATAAGTAGTCACAAAAGGCTACAAATTGTGTGATTTCATTTAGATGAAATGTCCAGAAAGGTATGTACTGCCTGGGTGGCACATTTGGTTGAGAGGCTTACTCTTGATTTTGGCTCAGGTCATGATCTCAGGTTCCTGGGATCAAGTCCTGAGTTAGACTCCACACTCAGCACAGAGTCTATTTCAGGATTCTCTCCCTTTGCCTTTGCCCCTCCCCCTGCTCACTCATGCACTCTCTCCTGAATAAATCTTTTTTTTTTTTTTTT